>NC_054378.1:38971726-39181726 GCF_017654675.1 Xenopus laevis | reverse complement strand
TTAAGTCTTCCGTCCCTCTAACCAATTTAGTTGCACGTCTCTGCACTCTCTCCAGCTCATTTATATCCCTCTTAAGGACTGGAGTCCAAAACTGAACTGCATACTCCAGATGAGGCCTTACCAGGGACCTATAAAGAGGCATAATTATGTTTTCATCCCTTGAGTTAATGCCCTTTTTTATGCAAGACAGAACTTTATTTGCTTTAGTAGCCACAGAATGACACTGCCCAGAATTAGACAACGTGTTATCTACAAAGACCCCTAGATCCTTTTCATTTAAGGAAACTCCCAACACATTGCCATTTAGTGTATAACTTGCATTTATATTATTTTTGCCAAAGTGCATAACCTTGCATTTATCAACATTGAACCTCATTTTCCAGTTTGCTGCCCAGTTTTCCAGTTTAGACAGATCACTTTGCAAAGTGGCAGCATCCTGCATGGAACCTATAGTTCTGCACAATTTAGTATCATCTGCAAAAATAGAAACAGTACTTTCAATGCCCACCTCCAGGTCATTAATAAACAAGTTGAAAAGCAAGGGACCTAGTACAGAGCCCTGCGGTACTCCACTAACAACACTGGTCCAATTAGAAAATGTTCCATTTACCACCACTCTTTGTAGTCTATCTTTTAGCCAGTTCTCTATCCAGGTACAAATACTATGTTCCAGGCCAACATTCCTTAATTTAACCAATAACCTTTTGTGTGGCACTGTATCAAATGCTTTAGCAAAGTCTAAGTAAATCACATCCACTGCCATCCCAGAATCTAGGTCTCTACTTACATTCTCGTAAAAAGAAATTAAGTTAGTCTGGCAAGATCTATTACGCATAAAACCATGCTGGCACAAACTCATAGTATTATGATTTGCTATGAAGTCCAGTATCTTATCCTTTATTAACCCTTCGAAAAGCTTTCCTAATACTGACGTCAGACTAACTGGCCTATAGTTTTGAGGCTGAGAACGGGATCCTTTTTTGAATAGAGGCACCACATTAGCAATTCGCCAGTCTCTCGGCACAATGCCAGATCTCAATGAATCCTGAAAAATTAAGTAAAGAGGTTTGGCAATCACAGAGCTAAGCTCGCTAATTACCCTGGGATGAATACCATCTGGCCCTGGACCTTTGTTAATCTTAACATGTTCAAGTCTCTTTTGAATTTCTTCATGTGTGAACCATGCATCATTAGTTGTATTACTAGAATTGGGAGTGTTAAGAAGGAAACCTTCACTTACTGGTTCTTCATTTGTGAAAAATACGAGTTCAGAATCTGCGCTTTTATTTTGTTTTCATCAACCAGCTGACCCCCCTCTGATAGTAAGGGTCCCACCCCTTCCTGCTTCATTTTTTTACTATTGACATATTTAAAAAATAATTTTGGATTTTTTTTACTGCTTGCTGCAATATCCTTTTCTATAGCAATTTTAGCTTGCCTTATAGCTTCTTTGCATTATTTATTGGCCTCCTTGTACCTTATAAATGTTTCGGCTGTACCAGCTAACTTAAAAAGCCTTAAAAGCACGTCTTTTCTTACCCACCTCAACACCAACGCTTCTATTGAACCAAAAAGGTTTTGCTTTGCAACGACGTTCCTTGCTTACAAGTGGAATATACTGACAAGTATATTTATTAAGCAGCATTTTAAAGACTTCCCATTTTTGTTCTGTGTTTAACCCTGTGAAAAGCATTTCCCACTTAATATGTTGCAGAGATGCCCTTATACTGTCAAAGTTTGCACGTCTGAAATTTAGTGTTTTAGTTACTCCCTTATAGAATTGCTTCTGCAACAGAATCTCAAAGGAGACCATGTTATGATCACTATTCCCTAAATGCTCACCCACACAAATGTTAGAGATGAGTTCAGTATTGTTAGTTATTACAAGGTCCAAAAGAGAGTTATTCCTAGTAGGTTCTTGAACGAGCTGGAATAAAAAGTTGTCATTCAGCATATTTACAAACCTACTAGCTTTTTCTGTCTTAGCAACCCCATTACCCCAGTCAATGTCTGGATAATTGAAGTCACCCATAGCAACAACTTGACCCAGCTGTGAAGCCGCTTGTATCTGCAAGAGTAGCTGGGCTTCATACTCGACACTTATACGAGGTGGTTTATAGCATACACCAATGATAATTCTTTTTGATACCTTTTGCCCAGTCGAAATCTCTACCCAGAGTGATTCTACACCCTCACCAGTGCCAGCTATTTTTATTTCTTTAGCGCATGGCTTTAATTCAGGCTTTACATACAAACCCACTCCTCCACCCTTTTTAATCCCTCTGTCCCTCCTAAAAAGGGTGTAACCATTTAAATTCACAATCCAGTCACATGTTTCATCCCACCAGGTCTCAGTGATACCAATTATATCATAATTTTTAGAGCATGCAATTAATTCTAGGTCTCCCATTTTACCTGACAAACTCCGTGCATTTGCCAGCATACAGCGGAGGTTACTACTTTTACTTTTGAAATGTGCATTACTTAGTGAAGAATTATACGTTAAGTTAGTATTATTCTGTTTTCCTTGTAACAGACGGACCTCCTTAGCTGGTAAACTGTATGCCCCCCTCACTCCTCCCCCATGACCCCTTACTAACCCCACTGCCCCGTCTACACTAGCTTCCCCATAATCCTTTATCTCACCCACCCCCCCCTTGCCTAGTTTAAACACTCCTCCAACCTCTTAGCCATTCTTTCCCCTAGCACCGCGGACCCCCTTCCATTGAGGTGCAAACCGTCACGGCTGTATAGGTTGTACCCCAACGAAAAGTCAGCCCAGTGCTCTAGGAACCCAAACCCTTCCTTAAATACATCCATATTCCTGGCATTAAAAATTATACAATGCTTGTTGTTAATACTTGACACAGACTGCCATCATAGCTGGAATTTTCTCGACGTCCAGACTCCATTTGAGTTGTCATACATACTTCATATGTACATACATCCTTTTTAAAAGAAATTATTAAACCAAAAGCAGGACCTGTTTCTGTATAATAGTGTCACACAATGACATTCACTTGCTCGTTTGAAGTGTGGATGGTACCATATACAACAAACAATTAAGATTAAGGCCCTTATTTATCAAAGTCCAGATATTTCTGATTATTTTAAACAAAAAAGTCTGACCAAACTAGCATCCATGATTAGACCTTATTATTAAAAAAAAAAACCAATTTAATTGGATCTGGGACAAACAAAAATTGAGCTTTTTTCTTAGTTTTTCCTGAATCGCTAGATTTTTTTGGGCTTTTTAATGAAAAGTCCAAATTTTTCAGATTTTTTTTGGCTAATTCCAGCGCAGACCACAGAAACTTCCAAATAGGATAGGGACCTCTCCCATTGACATATATACAACCTCAGTAGGTCTGAGATGCCAGATTTTCCTTGGGGTATAATAAGTAGGGGCACATTTACCTAGGGTCGAATATCGAGGGTTAATTAACCCTTGATATTCGGCCATCTAAGCAAAATCCTTCGACTTCGAATATCGAAGTCAAAGGATTTTCTGCTATTCCTACGATTGAAGGAATAACGAACGATTTGAAGGATTTTAATCCATCGATCTAACGCTATTTCTTCGATCAGGAAATTGTTAGGAAGCCTATGGGGACCTTCCCCATAGGCTAACATTGGCCTCGGTAGGTTTTAGGTGGCGAACTAGGGGGTCAAAGAATTTTTTAAAGAGACAGTACTTCGACTATCGAATGGTCGAATAGTCGAACGTTTTTTGGTTCGAATCGTTCGATTCGAAGTCGAAGGTCGTAGTCGAAGGTCGAAGTAGCCCATTTGATGGTCGAAGTAGCCATATTCGACAATTCTAAATTCAAACTTTTTTTCCTCTATTCCTTCACTCGAACTAAGTAAATGGGCCCCCAAATCTTGAAAAATATGAGTTTTTTTTCCCTCTAAAAATTTGGATTGTAAAAAAAACCTTGAATTTTGGACTTTTCAAAAGAACCCCTTTAAAGTTACCATGGTGCAATAGCATGAGTGCTGAATATTGAATATATCAGTGCAGGAGGAGGAGGCATATAGACTGGGCAGCCCTGTTACAGTATGTCTAGATGTGAGGGTGTGTGGGAACATAACTGCTGACAACACAACCATAACACTGAAGTTCTGTAGCTGATAGAGATTGCTACATTACAAGACAGATAACTGATTTCAGCATGATAGTATAACTACTGGCTACAATCCAATATGTGCGAAACTTGAAAAAACTGCACCATATCTACGTTTCTATGTCTCAAATGTTCTGCTTCATTCTTTAGTCTTCATGACTGTTCTTCATGACTGTTGGGACTGCAGGTATAAGAGTTGCCACACAGGACTTTACAATCCTCACTCGAAAAAAACAGGATGAGCAAGATCTAAGAGGTATAGATACAATTATGTTTTAACTCAAATAATAATAATGTTGCCTCACTCTGATCCAGACTCAATTTGTAAAGGTTCTCAGCTAACAGGAATTATTTTTATTGATTTAAATATTTTATTTGAACCCATCATTAATAAATAATAATATTTAGTAACAGAATCTACATTCTACGGCTGTGAGCCCAAACCCTTGTCAGTTGGGACATTTATTAAGCAAGTTTTTGGTTTTCTTTGGCGGGGTGGCTAGCAATCTGAGCATGCAGTACAATAAGTTTTTACATCTCTGTAAAATCCTGGCCAGAAAAATCTTACAAGGATGCACTTTAAGGTTTTGGCTTTACCAAAATGTCCACCCCAGGGAACTGTATGAACCAAGTCAAGTACAACTCCCTAGGAACCATCATTTGTTTCAAAACTTCCCCTTTTTGCATATCCTTTTACATTTTGTATAACAAACCTTAATGAAATTCAAAATGAGGAAAAAGTAACATCTTCACATACAATTACTTTATGCCCAACGTCCAACACAGCGTCCTCTCTATGTTTCTTTCTAAAGTCAGAATGAGAAGATGGATTTAGACAGTCAATACTAAGACCCTCCTGCCTTTTCCAGGTAGATTTGGGACCCTAGACAGGAGACCCAAAGTGGTTTTACCTTTAGTCTCTTTTTTAGAAACCCAGTCCTGTTTGTCCGTTTGTCTTTGTAACTTTCCACTCAAGGAGAAGGTTTTGGCATTAAAGAAGAATAGGGATGTAGCGAACGTCGGAAAAAATGTTCGCGAACATGTTCGCGAACGTCCGGACAAAAATGCGAACGGTTCGCGAACGTTGCGAACCCCATAGACTTCAATGGGAAGGCGAATTTTAAAAGCTAGAAAAGACATTTCTGGCCAGAAAAATGATTTTAAAGTTGTTTAAAGGGTGCAACGACCTGGACAGTGGCATGCCAGAGGGGGATCAAGGGCAAAAATGTTTCTGAAAAATACATTGTTGACACAGCGCTGCGTTTTGTGCTGTAAAGGGCAGAAATCACACTACGTCACTCAGGTGATGTTTCTGGACACGGAATGTGAAAAAGCTCACACAGCTAGGTGGCACTTGGTTAAAGACTGGGCAAACAATGCCTGCAAGGTCAACGTATACAGTAGTGGATACGGAATATATTATTGCTGCTTGAAAAACGTCACTCAGGTGGTGTTTACGGACACGGAATTATTATTGTTATTATTTAGACAGAATGTGAACAAGCTCACACAGCTAGGTGGCATTACTAGCCAGCAAAGCTACCTAACCTAAAATGTCCCTCAAATCCCTGCAGAGTTCTGTCCCTACAATACAGAGCAGTATCAAGTAGATTACTAGCCAGCAAAGTTACTATCAACTGTCCCTCAAATCACTAACAGCTCTCTCCCTACACTAGCTCTTCCAAGCACACACAGGCAGAATGAAAAAACGCTGCAGGGCTTCAGTTTATATATGGAAGGGGAGTGGTCCAGGGGGTGTGGGGGTGGTCCAGGAGGGAGAGCTTCCTGATTGGCTGCCATGTATCTGCTGGTCTGGGGGAGAAATGGCAAAAAAAAGCGCCAGCTAAGGCGAACCCAAATTGGCGAACGTTGCGCAACGTTCGCGAACATTCGGCGGACGAGAACGGTCGATGTTCGCGCGAATTAGTCCGCGGGCGAACAGTCCGCGACATCCCTAAAGAAGAATAGAAAGGCAAGTCTCTTCCCAGTAACACAGGGGTAGGCTGCCAAGGGGCAACCATAACACAAAGGAAACTGGATGGCCATTAACCCTTAAGGTTACCTGGACTATAGGGTACTTTTTCATCCCCATGTATAAACAATATTATCAACAGCAGTGTAATTAATGAGTTCTGGGGGAATTAACTCTGCTGATATTGCTGTAGTTTTGGCAAACGTGCAGTCTTTATCGAAAGGTGGTGGAAGGCCCAGTGTGTCCATGATCGCAAACTTTATTTATTGGTATACATTAGCCTTGTCTGCAGGAAGATTTCTGTAAGCTGACTGTGCTTCACCAGTCAGCAGTGGAGCCATAAAAATTGCCCACTGGTCCTCAGGCCATTTTTGGCCACTGAATTCAAAAAGTCATGAGAAATGTCTCATTTTTAACAGGAGAGTTCTAGGCGTGGGTGCTGTCTCCTGACTGGACTGTAGATCCTGGTGGTGAAGCAATTGCTCCTGCTATGGAAAGCTGATCCTGTCACTGCCCGATAAGCTGAATCTGCTAATCCTGTTGTTGGATCTGCCAATCCTGTTGATGCACCAAACTTTGGAAAAAAACTACACTTTTTGCTCTCTAGTAGTGATAGGCGAATCTGTGCTGAAACACATTGAAGTCGATGGGCGTCAATTTTTATATGCACGACTATTTTGTCCAAAGTTAATGGGCATCCAAATTATTTTGACTAGCGAAAATTTTTATACTCAACTATTTTAACACGGCGTATTTTTCACATGCAAATTGTCCCTGCAATTCATTTGCTTGCGGCTAAACATGCAAATTTTTGTCTGCTGAATTTCCGTTTCGAATTTTGTGTTGCGCATTTCTCTAACCCCTCTAACAACCAAGGGCCCTCTGTGGATTGAAATCCCACTTCTGACACATATATGACAGGTTCCCACCAGGTCCGGACTGAGAATTAAAATAGAAAACATCAAAAATAGAAGGCGCACACTCCCTAATAAAAAATCAAAAACTACAAAAAGTAAATATATGCGAGGTGCTAATCCTATAGGAGGCTACCCATCTGTAGTTTCCAAAAAATCATGCATGAAAACAAAAAATAAGGAAAGCACACTCTGTAAATAAGTAAAAACTAATTTTATTCCATGCTAGTTACCCCACATGGCAACAGCATGTCGCCCTACGCGTTTCGACCTACAGAGGTCTTCATCAGGGGCACAAAAATCAAAAAAAAGGCAGAAAGAATAATACAAGTGAGGCAGTTAAATACCTTGTGGCATATACAGTCAATCAGTGGCAAACGATAGCACATCAGCGCGTTTGACGTCACTTCCGGTTTTCAAAGTGAGCAAACCATCCCCTATGCATTATGGGAGTACTTCCGGAACGCAAATGCGTTCCAATAACCGGAAGTGGACGTCACTCGTGCATTTCATAAGAGAAGAGTAAAAGAAACACAATAAATGTGGTGCTGTCATATAAAAAATGCAATAATATGGTATTCAAACTCATGTTGGTTATGTCTAACGCTCCAAAACTTCAATTCTATATAACAAGATACACTGTGGGTATTTGATTTTTTATTAGGGAGTGTGCGCCTTCTATTTTTGATGTTTTGTATGTATTCTCCCATCTAGCGGGCAGCACCTCCATAAGGATATAGGTATTTGTACCTTGTTTTGTTGATTTTTTCCTTTTGGCAGCATTTTAATCATTTTTCTTCTTTTTTTGAGTTTTTCGGGTTTTTTAGATTTTTCAGCAAACTTCTTTTGTGTCTCTGTTATATGTCTTGTGTGTCCGTATTTGTCAACCAGGGCCCTGGTATATAGTGATGGGCGAATTTGCGAAACGGCGCCGGCGTCTCGTTTTCGATGCCAGCGCCCGTTTTTTCGACGCCGGCGTCCGTTTTTGATGCCGGCGCCCGTTTTTGGCGCCGGCGCCCGTTTTTTCGAAAAAAAAAATTTTGACGCCGAATTTTCGCGGGCGTTTCGCGCCTGGCGAATAAATTCGCCCATCACTACTGGTATACCATTCATATGAAGTTCACTGTGTTATACTGTTTTCTATGTGATTTTCTGACGTGGTAATGTTTAATTGAAAACAGAACCTGCATTATCTGTTGATACTTTGAATTGTAGACTATATTGTGTGTAACATCTCTTCCTCATGGAACAAATTGAAACCTTAACAAAAGATATCACTAATAGAGCTGAAACCTTGCCATTCTCGGACAATCAAATTAATTCTATATTATTTAAAAGCAGTCCTCTTGAGGCATTTGGTCCAGATAGTCCCCAGGACCTCACGAGAGATTTAGAACGGTTAAAAAAGAAGGAGGTTGAACTTCATCTACATGGGGTTACCCTAAGTGAATATTATAAACAAAAATTGATCCCTCGTGGATTCAGAATTACTAATACACCCACTAATGGCCGAGATGACAAGGATTTTTGCCAAAGATGGTGTGCTATTCTAAACAAAGCATTTCTTGATTTAATGATACTTGTTATAGAACACACAAGTAAGAATTTGTCTAAAGTACTTAAAACTGAATTAGAATTTGATAAAGTTTCAAACCAAGAGGAGAGAAACAACTTTTCTACCCAATTAGCCAACAAATTGGAGATATTTAGAAAAGACCTGCTAGCATTTATGAAGAAAAAAATTCTGCAGGTTTTTCAGGATTATAAGACCGATAATGTATATAGGTGGTTGAGGGGTGACTATTCATTTCGGAGACCACGCAAATTTAGATTTCACCCACAAGGAATAAGATCCTCTTTCTCTGGAAGCGGTGCTGATCCAGATGATAGTGATTCTCCTGGAGAACGACATAAGTCTGGTTTTTTATCCAAGGCCAAAAAAAACCGTTCAAGAAAAAAACCAGGAGAGGAAAGTCAAAGGGAAAACAGTCATACATTACAGGAGGGACCTCAAGGGACCAATTTGAGTCCGGTCAAAACCCGCAGCAAGAGAGACAAATAATTTTCAACTTATCGTCCACAACATTGACAGACACACAGGTTGGTGTGTTGAGTAGGGGCTTAAGTTTTGTCCCTACTACTAATTTCAACCCGTTTAATTTTGAGGTTGAATTGTTTAAATTTTGTCGCCAACTTAATCTGAATTCTTTTTTTCTCTCCAGATTTACTGAGGAGTAAGCTGATCCAGAAGCTGAGCAACAGGCCTCCACAATGTCAAGGCAACTTAAATTAAAATCCACCTATATGCCACCCATACAAAACAAGTCTGTAAGTACTTTTGCAAATAATGTAAGACGTGTTGTACAAAAGTATATCAAACAGAAACACAAATATTGCAGAAATCTTAAATGTGACGATATGAGATTGATAAAAGAACTGTCAAGGGATACAACCAGGATTGTTAAACCGGCAGATAAGGGCGGAGGCATAGTCATAATGGATTATGTGAATTATAAAGCAGAGGCTTTGCGACAGCTATCTGATGACACGTGTTATGAGAAGTTGTCGCTAGACCCCACATTTGAATATTTGGGTAAAATTAAGGATATGGTGAGTGGTGCTCATGAAGCAAACCTCATTGACTCAAAAACTAGTGAGTTTCTCATTATTAACTATCCGCGTGGCCCTTGCCTTTATCTTCTCCCAAAGATTCACAAGTCGTTGGTCAACCCTCCTGGGAGAACGATTATTTCGGCTTCAGGATCTATCAGTCAGCCTATTTGTGAACTCATTCCTTCAACCATTTGTGACACAAATTCCGTCTTTTATAAAAGACTCTTTTGATTTTCTGTCCAAATTGCACTCTATTGAAATTGACCAAACCAAACAGACCAATATTATATAGGTTACTATGGATATTTCCAGCCTCTATACTAATATACCTCATGATCTGGGTAAATCTACAATTTTTGCATTATTAATGAACGGGCAGATAGAAAATACTTTGGCCCTCTTTGTTTACCAATTGCTCTGTTTCATACTGGATCATAATTATTTTAGGTTTGAAAATATATTTTACAGACAAAAGCAAGGCACAGCGATGGGGAGTAATGTGGCCCCATCTTATGCTAATTTATTTATGGCACAGTATGAAGATCAACACATTTACAAATCTGATTTTTGGCAGCATATTTTGGGATATTATCGTTGCATAGATGATCTCTTTTTTCTCTGGCAGGGAGATGAATCTTCCCTGGTCGCCTTCATTGATTATTTAAACAACATTCCATCCACAATTCGCTTTACGGCATCTTGGAGTGGGACTGCAGTTTTATTCCTAGATATAATGATTACCTATCAATCAGGTAAATTTAAAACAAGCATTTTTCGTAAATCTACTGATCGCAATAATCTTTTACATGCCACAAGTTTTCATCCACCAGCATTAATTAAAGTCTTACCATATTCACAGATGCTTAGGGTCAAAGGAATTACATCAGAAACAGAAGCATCGGGGAAGTCATTAACAGTAATGGCTGATTCGTGAGCGTGGATACACGCAAGAAGTTGTGGATCAAGCGTTAGTCAAGGTAAATACAGAAAGGCAGAGAAGAGACAACACTAAAGAAAAGAAGGTTTTTGTAACGAAATATACTACGGCCAGTCGTTATATAAAACATATTGTGCGGACACATTGGCATCATTTACAAACAGATGCCATTTTGGGACCTGTTTGTCATGATACCCCAATGTTTGCTTAAAAACGGGGAAAAAATTTAAAAGATGTACTTGTTAAGGCTGACAATAAAGCACATTACTTGACAACATTTTTTGTCTAATCCACAACCCGGTAACTTCAGATCCTATAATTGCTCGGTGTGCAATAGCATGTTACAAGGGACATCCTTTGCACATCCACGGACAGCACAAAGATTCCAGATTAAACATCGAATCACTTGCCAATCTACACATGTGATTTACATGATTGTCTGCCCATGTGGTCTTTACTACATAGGCAAAACAATACAGAAACTTAAGGATAGATTTTTGAAACACAAAAGTGTTATAAAAATTGGGAAAGATACAACGCCGTTAGTGACACATCGTAAAGAACACAACCATAATATATCATCCTTACGTTTTATGGGAATTGATCAGATAATCTCCTCCGGGGGGTATTGATAAGAATACCTAGGAGAGGCGGAATGGATTTTCCGCCTTGACACCGTTACTCCTATGGGTTTAAATGATGCATTGAATTTATCCTGCTTTTTACAGACCAGATAATCTGGATGGCCTATGCTCAGCCTTTGGAAATTCTCTAAGACTCCTAAATACCTCCTGGTATGTATGACTGCCCTGGTATATACAATGGCTGTGGTGAATGTCATACTAATTTTATTTAATAACATATTTTTCTTTCTGTTTTAGGGGTTAAATTCATTACCCCATTATATGCTGGTTATGTGCCTATGTGAGATGGTGGACCAAAGGGACGCATCATTCAAAGTGTTAAAGTATTAATGGCTGAGACGTATTGCCTCTTATGCTTGTTTCATATGTTGTATATTCTCTGCATACTTCATACTTATTGAATGTCCCATTTATGGCCCTGTAGTTTCAATTATTTAGAGACGCCTTATGGTGGAACGCATTTGCGTTCCAGAGGGTATCCCACAGTGTATCTTGTTATATAGAATTGAAGTTTGGAGCGTTAGACATAACCAACATGAGTTTGAATACCATATTATCACATTTTTTATATGACAGCACCACATTGATTGTGTTTCTTTTACTCTTCTCTTATGAAATGCACGAGTGACGTCCACTTCCGGTTATTGGAACGCATTTGCGTTCCGGAAGTACTCCCATAATGCATAGGGGATGGTTTGCTCACTTTGAAAACCGGAAGTGACGTTACACGCGCTGATGTGCGATCGTTTGCCACTGATTGACTGTATATGCCACAAGGTATTTAACTGCCTCACTTGTATTATTCTTTCTGCCTTTTTTTGATTTTTGTGCCCCTGATGAAGACCTCTGTAGGTCGAAACGTGTAGGGCGACATGCTGTTGCCATGTGGGGTAACTAGCATGGAATAAAATTCGTTTTTATTTATTTACAGTGTGCTTTCCTTATTTTTTATTTTGTTTTCACGAGAATTAAAATAGGTCCTGGCATTTCAGGTACACAGAGGCCCAATCAGCCCACAGAGAGGCCCAAACAGCCCCCATCAGCCCACTAAATACTGACTTTCTATGGTACCTTATAGCAGCCCCTCTGGCATTTGCCAGAACCCACAGATTGCCAGTCCGGGCCTGGTTCCCACAGAGTAAGCGTCAGGACACCAAGAACAAGTGGCTTTTATTTCAGCCACAAAATAAAGGCAGTTTTCTTTCCAAACAACAAAAATAGCTGTTAGCAGCAGTCTCAGTTCAATAATCACAAAAAGGCAGCAGAGTTTCAGACCTTCCATGCTGGTGACTGTGTGTGCACAGGCACATAGGATACTTAGCATCAGTGTTCTGCCTCCCTTTCTAAGCATTGAAAATGTGATCTCTTTAACTCATCAAGTTGTGTTGAGACAGCAATAACATACAACCTCAGCAATGTCAGCAGACACTTGAACTCAATCAGAATGACACCTTGAAGATCTTTGAGTAGTTTATTTCATACTGTGAGGATCTTGACAGCAGTAAACATCCAGATAGGTCAAAAGATTATTATGTGATCCACTCTAGCAACATGCATGTAGTTCAAAATGAAGCCTAGAATATACTACTGGACCAGTGGAGTAAACCAACAGACAGAGATTAGAGGGGACAAAAAGGAGAGGAGATGAAATAACACAAGGAAAGCAAACAATGAAACAAACTATGCATGTAAAATGAGGATTCCAAACTCTTTCAATGTCTCTCCCAGCTAGTGCCTCAAAGACTGACCAGTCTTGGTTACTGATGGGCGAATGTATTCCGGCAGACGCGTATTTGCGGCGAATTCCCAATATTCGCCACTGTCCAATAAATTCGCAAAGCCGTCACGAAACCACAGTGAAAATTTGCTGGCGTAAAATGGACTCCCGCACTGTTTCGCAAATTTTTCACCGTTTCGCAAATTTTTGGCTAAACGCCCCAAATTCACCCATCACTATTACTGATTAGACACCTGAGATTAGCTTGTAGCACCTCACTCTGCTACAGGGGTTATCAAAATCCAAAAAGTTATCACTATTTTCTGATAACTACTCCGACCAAATCCGCACAGACTCTTCCCCCCTATTTATCAATACATTTTCATAAATTTTTCTTGTGCAGAAAAAGTCACGATAAAATTGTTAAAAAAAACACATTGTACGATTTTTCAGATTTTGTGCTCGAATGCTACGATTTTTTCATAAAATGCCAGAAAGCTAAGATTTTTTGGAAACCTATGCAACTAAGAACATCTTCCAATTGTTAATGAGACATCTGCCATTGACTTTTAATTGTTCTCAGCAGGTCTGAGTTGAAGTAAAAGTCTGACTAGAAAAAGTTGGTGCTTAATAAATAACTCTTTTATTTTAGGTAAGGTGCACTAGGTTTAAAACATTTGGGGGTCATGCCAAAAACTACCTCAGCTTAAATTGAAACACTTCATGGCTGACTGGAAAGATCTTTCCATTGGTAAGGGCAAACTTAGTTGCCTAAAATTGTGTCATTTTACAAAATTTCAGGAAAATTGTAAAAAAAAAAAACACCCTTCCTTATTAATAGTTATGCTGGATTTTTTTTTGAGTTTCCAATAACCTGTGGTGAGTAAAAACCCAACACTTTTTAGCTTGTATTAGATACTCCAACAGCAAATGACTGTGTGTAATAAACACAAAACTGGTGTAATGTTATGATACATAGACATATAAATGTGTGGAATTAAGAAAGCGCAAATTTATTTTATTATTATAGTAGGTATAACATCTTTGACAAGGTTTTTGGGAATTTTTAGTCCAGTCTGAGTAGATTCTAAAGACAGATTCTGATAAGTATGATAAGCAGAAATGAGATTTAAACTGTTGCACTATTCTGTATATAGGACACAAATTAGTCTAGTTTGTTTTAATAGTGCTATATAATGAGTGGACATTAAACCTTTAAACATAATAGGACTTGTTTAGCAGCCATGCATTTTATATGCCTGAATTGTAGGGAACTGAACACAGAACAAAACATTGTAAAGCACATAAACCTTGTGTTTTGATGGTGATTCTTTAAATTCATGTACAAAGAGCTTTCCTATACACTTGAGACTTTTCAAGCATTGATTTGCTCTGCTTGGATTGGACCCCTTGTAATTCTGAAAATACAGACACAGGCTGACCACCTTGCTTACTTTTAAATCATCATCAAAGAAAAGAATAAAAAATGCGTGTGATGTGGAGTTATGTGGAACAAAAATATTCTTTCAGAACATTCCATTGCCCTGAGCAGTTAAACCTAGATTTTACATTGCTTTTTATTTTTCTATTATTAACCATTTTTTCATGCTCATTAAGTAATGACAGCGGAACGATAGATAAACTTATCCTTTACATCAATGCTCATAACAAAGGTCTGTAATTTGGTGATAACGAAGAAAATTCATTAACAGCTCTTCTTATTTTTCTTTAGAAACTGACATACTTATAGTACTAAAATTAAAGAGGGATGGAAAAAAGTTGTTGATATGTTTTTAAAGAGGTTAAAGGTACACTATTACAAATTTGTTGTGTATTTAATAGATACTAATTTTAATACAAGACTACTCCAAAAGACTTAACTGTAGGCTCAATTTCAACTTTATTTTTTAAGGGGAGCCTTTGTAAGTCTAACTTCATCTTTCCGACAAAAGTAAAAGGCCCTCTCTTGCAACTGGTGGAATATTAGAATATTAAATTAAGAGGCTTGTATAGGCTTGAGACACACCAAACTCTGCTCAAAGTGACAATCAACATGACATAGGAGTGAACCCCATCTTACCCAAATCCTTCTGCTTATCTTTAGAAACCTTCATTCATCCACATTGCACCACACTTATTCATTTTGACACACACATCTACACAGAAACAATCTTTGTGTTGTGTCTGTGCTTACATTGCCTTACAAAAGTCTTTTTCATGATGATCAGATTAAGTGAGCTGTGCTTGCATTATGCAGGCTATCCTCCTTTTTAATTAAATTAGCCAAGACGATCAAGTGCATGAGGTTTTCATGGGGACTGAAAAAACCCTTTATCTTTCCATGAAGTGCCCCATCCACAGTGACTGGAGATGCTGTCATGCTCAGCAGGTGTGGCAATGTCAAGGCATACACTTTGATGGTCATCTTGGTGAGGTTGGTGGAAGAAAAATTGCAGCCATGATTAGTGATGCAGATGGGACTTTGGAGTATTGGATTACCATGAAAGTAAAAACAGAAAAAAAGCTACTGGTTTAGAAGTGGCAAAGGGGGTCTACAGGTAGAATAATTACTTTGTCAGGTGCTTGGCTTGTCCTTTAATCTATCTTCCTTATCATTATGTTGTTTTGGATGGAACAACTGTAGTATTTTCCTGTACTTAACCATTACTTCCTGGTCTGCTTTTCTGATCTCATTCCGCTCATGTGTTGCAGGTGAAAAACCCAAGCAGAGGCCTGGTGGAGTTCAGGGCTGTAACAGGATTATCTGAATATGCTGGGACAAGCAAATATACCTTAAAGAGAAGAAAGGTAATGTTTCCAGGGAGGTTTACTCTACACCATAGAGTTTCTGTAGTGACAGCCCTATGCCTATATTTAAATATTTTGTCAAAGCTATGTTCAGGCCCGGATTTGTGGAAAGGCGACCTAGGCCCGGGTCTAGGGCGGCAGGATTTTAGGGGGGCGGCATGCTCCCCAACCACACCCACATTGGTTCAAAAACACTGGGGATGCTCAGGAGATACAATCATTTTTTAAATTTCCCATGTGCTAATCCTTTTTCATCCATTGCTCCGGTCCAAAAGATTAAAATTTTGCACGAATAAGGGGGAGGGGACAGGGGCAACAAACGGCAGTGGGCCTAGGGGCAACAACTATGTAAATCTGGCCCTGGCTATGTTGTGGCACCCTACTCCCATCAATACCTCCAATACATAGAACAAAGAACCATTAGGTTTTTACAATTGTCATATACTATATTTTTCATTTTTAACTTTTTTTCACTTTGGCCGCTGGCAAATGAAATCTAGTAAAAGCTGTTCTAAGCCACTTCCTTTCTTGTTCATAGTTTATTATTTCATTTGCCTACAAGGAAGCCTTACCTTCTCTATGCCTGTTACTTAACTACAGCTGCCTTTGGTGATGACTCCTTATTGATATCAGGGATGTTCCACCTGTGCAGCCCTCATGGTATTCTGTCTATAGTTCTCTGGTGGATTTTGTTTTCAACTTAATATATTATTATCACTCCAATGTTGATGTTTTTTAACCACCTCACTATACCATAAAGGCTTGGCATTAACAATGCATTAATACTTATATCAGATGGTGTTGTGTTCATAAACTAAACACATTATATACTGTATATACATTTTTTATGTCTGACATTACTAATATTTCAAGTCATTGACTGAAATTACAAATATTTGTCAGCTTGATTTAAAATCTTTAGGTTACTGATTGCATTGTCCTTCTAACTATTGGTTTCACATTTAAGAATTTTACGAGCAACCTGAATATGTTGAGGACTAACTTCTGGAATTGGAGAATCATTCACACAAAGAGTGCACAGCAATATATAAGGCTAGTCATGTTTTCAAACTGAATCTTTAAGGAAAAACTGTCAACATAAATCAACTGAGTTTGATAGGTTCCATGCTTGCTTTCCTGCTAAACAGAAGGGTGGCAGTTCATCTGGGAATCTAAACACTGCCTGGCTGGTATTTTGTTGATGAATTCCTCAGCACATTTCCATATATGAAAGTGAACCCACTGTAGAGGTAAAACATTCTCACATTATTGATCTGTGTGATTTTGCATCCAAAAGGAAAGCTCTATTATACACTTGGGAAACTTCTAGTTTCTAAAATTATGCTAGTTCTACTAGAATATTATAACCTGGCAGGTCAGTAAAGCATGTAATTGGAGACATTTAGGACAGTAAAAGATCTGGCTAAACTCTCGCTGGGTCCACGGCAACATTAGCACAGGTACAACAATATGTTATAAGTTCATTTCCATTTTTATAGAATTTTTTTATGAAAATCAAACGAATGCCATAAAGAATGGGCTATATAACATGTCTCCCTTTCATTTATAAATATCTGATAAAATAACAAACGATTACTGTCTTTTGCAATGTATATTGATAACTCTGAACTATAATATACTTATAGAAAATATAAAAATCTGTTATGTACAGTAAATATGTGATTTTTATATACACTGAAAATAAGTACCAACATCTAGCATACACTTTATTGTTGGAGAAGCTTTTTACTGAGTATTTTCATCATGATTATCTCATGTTGTAGGCCACACACTTTACACATTTATTTTTGGTTCAATTCACTCCTTTTAACTTTGGAGGCAATTTATCAAAAGTCAGTAATTTAAAAAAAAAAAGTACTGACATATTTAAACATTTATTTTAGTTGCTGGAGCACTTCTTTCCATTGCAGCAAATAATTACAGTTACATAGGTTTGAAAAAAGTCAAAGTTCATCAAGTTCAACCCCTCCAAAGGAAAACCCAGCATCCATACATTAACCCTTCCATACTTTCACATAAATTATATATACCCATATCTATACGAATTATAAAGTTTAGTATCACTGAAGTTAAAAAAAGAGTAAAACCCCTCTCTGTCTAATTGCCGACCAATTATTAATACCACGTTAATTACCAATATCTATATTGTTCAGATCCTAAGTTTCTGATAATTAAGAATAATTTCAATAAATATTTAAAAACCCTTGTGATTCGTTATTACGTGATTAGTGTTTGAATCCAGGAAGTGATTGCCCCATTAGGTGCTTGGTGCCTTTAAGTAATGGTTAAAAGTTACTTGTAGTATACTAAATTAAGTGAATAAAAATTACTCAAGTGACTTAATTGATTAAAGTGCTAGTGCAATATTATTCTAAATTCATAGTTAAATTAATGAATTAAATAATTATGCCTGCACAAATCTGGGTAATAAACTAATTCAAAATTACCACAAATTAATTGTGACTGAATTTATTACACACATTCACTGAACAGAAATTAATGAAAAAACGGGGGGGGGGAAAGAAAAAACCCACCCCCACTGAAATGGTAAAATGTAATTAGTTTGCACACCTCAGCCTAGGCTGATAGGTGTTTAAAGTGAAAACGTTAATTAAAAAAATCAATGATTTTGCCTTGACAAAGCCAGGAGGCGAAACACGTGTTGGCATACTTTTTAAACGCTCTAACTATTGCTTTTAAACAATTGCTTGAATTTTTTAATAGTTTCTTACACTTGGAATTATTCCAAGTTTTTTTAAAGACCGCATTGGTTCCGCTTTCTTTCAACCTTTACTGCAATTGAATGGTACTGTGGGATTTGTAGTTTTTTAGGGAAGATTAGAAAATTAAAGAGATAGCAAGGTAAATTGAGACTACAGTCCCCAGTGACCTACTTTCTCCCTCTTGTGGGGTCCCAGAATTTAGAAAAATCATAGGCAGTTAGTTCTTGGGACTTCTCCACCTCTAATAATTTTCATTTTCTACCTTTTTCTTCAATGCTGGTTTTTATGTGGACATTTTGATACGTTTTTTTTAATTAACGTTTTCACTTTAAACACCTATCAGCCTAGGCTGAGGTGTGCAAACTAATTACGATTTACCATTTCAGTGGGGGTGGGTTTTTTCTATCCCCCCCCCCCGTTTTTTCATTAATTTCTGTTCAGTGAATGTGTGTAATAAATTCAGTCACAATTAATTTGTGGTAATTTTGAATTAGTTTATTACCCGGATTTGTGCAGGCATAATTATTTAATTAATTCATTAATTTAACTATGAATTTAGAATAATATTCTAGCACTTTAATCAATTAAGTCACTTGAGTAATTTATATTCACTTAATTTAGGGCTCTTACACACGGCCGTTCCGACCTGCGCTCCCCTGCGTTCAGTTTTCTGGCGTTCAGCCGCAGGGGAGCGCAGGAATAGACGCAAATCATGATTTGAAATGGGGCTGTACTCACGAAGGCGCGTGTAGGCGCCGAACGCAGGTTCAGACGCAACATGCTGCATTTTTCCTGCGTTCGGCGCCTACACGCGCCTTCGTGAGTACAGCCCCATTTCAAATCATGACTTGCGTCTATTCCTGCGCTCCCCTGCGGTTGAACGCCAAAAAACTGAACGCAGGGGAGCGCAGGTCGGAACGGCCGTGTGTAAGAGCCCTTAGTATACTACAAGTAACTTTTAACCATTACTTAAAGGCACCAAGCACCTAATGGGGCAATCACTTCCTGGATTCAAACACTAATCACGTAATAACGATTCACAAGGGTTTTTTAAATATTTATTGAAATTATTCTTAATTATCAGAAACTTAGGAACTGAACAATATAGATATTGGTAATTAACGTGGTATTAATAATTGGTCGGCAATTAGACAGAGAGGGGTTTTACTCTTTTTTAACTTCAGTAAATACATAATCAGGTAATTATACCTCTCTCTTTCGTTAAAGTGACGTTGTAATTTAATTAGGGTGTACAAAACAAATCTCGCATTTTACAAAAGTTTAGTATCACAATAGCTTTGATATTATGTCTGTCCAAGAAATCATCCAAGCCATTCTTAAAGGCATTAACTGAATCAGCCATCACAACATCACCCGGCAGTGCATTCCACAGCCTCGCTGTCCTCACTGTGAAGAAACACCTACGTTGCTTCAAATTAAAGTTATTTTCTTCTAGTCTGAAGGGGTGGCCTCTGGTATGGTGATCCTCTTTATGGGTATAAAGGTCCTTTTTGTCTCCTTGTAATGTCCTCTAATGTACTTGTAAAGTGTAATCATGTCCCCTCGCAAGAGCCTTTTTTCCCCAGGGAAAACAACCCCAACCTTGACAGTCTACCCTCATAATTTAAGTCTTCCGTCCCTCTAACCAATTTAGTTGCACCTCTCTGCACTCTCTCCAGCTCATTTATATCCCTCTTAAGGACTGGAGTCCAAAACTGCACTGCATACTCCAGATGAGGCCTCACCAGGGACCTATAAAGAGGCATAATTATGTTTTCATCCCTCGAGTTTATGCCCTTTTTATGCAAGACAGAACTTTATTTGCTTTAGTAGCCACAGAATGACACTGCCCAGAATTAGACAACGTGTTATCTACAAAACCCCTAGATCCTTCTCAGTTAAGGAAACTCCCAACACACTGCCATTTAGTGCATAACTTGCATTTATATTATTTTTGCCAAAGTGCATAACCTTGCATTAATCAACATTGAACCTCATTTTCCAGCTTAGACAAATCACTCTGCAAAGTGGCAGCATCCTGCATGGAACCTATAGTTCTGCACAATTTAGTATCATCTGCAAAAATAGAATTGCCTGAATTTGTTCTCTATGCATACAATACACACCAGGAAACATGGATTTGGTTGGTGATACAGCTCAGTCATACTTCTGAGCATAACCACCCAAAATATCAGAATAGCCTAGAATAACTGTGGGTCCTGGCCCTCATGGGCCCCCACCAGCCTAGAACCGCTCCCCTAATCTGCCATGCCCCAAATCAAAACCATGTGTTCCAAGGTGCAGTGCACGGGGGCCCCCTGGAAGTTTGGAATCCAGTGGGCCCACAGTGCTCTAGTCCAACCCTATTTGTGTTGCAAGTAATAGCTTTTAACATGGCCTTATACAAAATAAAACTGGACAGATTTTATATGTATTAGTCAAAACAATATTTTTAATACTAATTTATGACAGTATAATTGGTGGAACTGCTATGCACAAAGATTATTGGCATGTGCCACCAAGATCAACTTCTTCATTATAAGCATTTAAATAACTCTAGAATCTTTAGAATGTTTTCCAGTTATCCAGAAAGCTCAGAATTACATGAAGGCCATCTCCCATAGACCCCATTTTATCCACATAATCCAAATTTTTAAAGATAATTTCCTTTTTCTCTGTAATAATAAAACAGTACATTGTACTTTATCCAAACTCAGATATACAGTAATTATTATTAAAAGAAAACCCTGCCTATTGGGTTTATTTTATGTTTAAATGATTTTCTGGTAGACTTACAGAATGAAGATCCCAATTATGGAAAGATCCGTTATCTGAAAATCCCCAGGTCCTGAGCATTCTGGATAACAGGTAGCATACCTGTAGAGAAAAAAAAACAGTAAAATTTAACAATGCTAGACATTTTCATTGCTGATCTTGGAGATGATAAAGACACTAAGAGGCATATTTATGATCCCTTGAGATATAATAAAAATACATGAACAATTTGTTTATGTGTATACTACATTATATCCATAAGCATGTGTTTTGAACAAGAATAAAAAAAAAAAAAAAAAAGCTTGTACATCACTACTCTGGTGGGAATCAAACCTACAAAGAATGCTCATTATGGTGTACTCTTCTATTTTAAATAAGCATACAATTGGTCGGATTGGGTTTATTTGTTGTTTATATTAATTGTAATTTATGTTAACATTAAAAAAAAGAAAAAAAAAAAAATATATATTCCTCGTCAGGCTGGAGCACTCATGCAATAAAGGCCGACTGCCTGGGTGCAGGTTTAAAAATAGTATGTATAACTCAGTGTTGGAAAAACCGCACTCACAGGGCTTGTAAAGATGAAAAAAGTTTATTACGACGTTTCGGCTCGAATACTAGAGCCTTCCTCAAGTGAAGTACACAGTGCAAATAACAATCTATTTAAACATAAAACGGCGCCAAACATCAGCTTGTGATGTCATCAGAGCCAGTGTGCTTCACTAATTGGTAGTGCATAAATCTGTTTCACTTTGCAGCCGCTATTCCTATAAGGTGAGTACCCCCAGTGTATGTGCAATATGCTATGCAGCATTGTAGCAATCCAGTGGACCTCTAGGTGCGTGCTGTATATATTTAAACAGTGCTGTGATGCAGCCCATATACATTGGTGCTGTTTTAAAATCATATCGCCACTTACCCAGGAGGACCGCGAGTAGCAGAGGGAGAAGAGCGCTCACCATGTCGCCTCTGAAGACAGGAGGCATGTTCCACTAAGCAACACCGAAACCCCTTACCGATCTTTCCAATACACAACTTTACCCAGGCGCCAGCTCACTGCCGGTGTGTACCGACCTCCACGTCAGTGCCATTGGCAGGCCCCGCCTACATGCGGTGAAGGTGTCACTCATTAGCTTGACCATTTATACTAAGGAGGCAACACTCCATATTGGCAATGCTATTTGGGATCTAATCACTGAATAATTATTGAAATACCGAGATACCAAAGGTTCTGCTAATTACACCCTCTTTGGTTTAGCTTCTCCCTTTTTTTGGATCTTATAATTACCTATTCAATGTACAGTAATGTAGACCTCAACAACCTTTCAACAAATATGGTGTGAATAATTACAGGAAATAAGGAGTATTAGTAAAGTCAACCCACTTTTACACTGCTGCGATTGAAAAAAAATTAATTACGCGAATTAGAAATTGGAAATTTGTAGCAGCCATGATATTCAATTATCCTGGAAAATAATTTTCAGTGTTAAATTAATATGTTTTAAAGAAGTACCAAAATAAAATTAACTGAATCATCACACTTATTATATGGTCCTAATTTTCAATTTATTTTAAAATTACTATTACAAGACATTAATTTGCTAAATTACTTAATTATGATTGACTTTGATTTATCATCTAAAGAACAGCAGGGAATGGTATTCCTTCTTATTATAGTATCTATTTACTGTACATTCATAGTTTTTTTAAATTAACAATACAAGTTTTATTGAACGGATGACAATCAAGGCAGTTCATAAGCAGAATAATGCAAAATGGGAAGAGTGGCCTGATGTGACTGCACAAATGTCAAAATGGGTAACATTGAAGTGGTAATTGAGTCGATTATGGTAATGCCGTTCACCAATGAGATACAGTATGTAAGGATACATACAGTCTTTGCATACAAGGGATTAAATTAGAAGAAAGGACCATGTTAAAATGGTAAAGAAAAACAATAAAGGTAAATGATATGCACACAGCAAATGGCATTGAGCTGTCAGGTTATTGGCAGTAGTGTAGAGCAGTGACCTGTAGAAACATTAACATAAGTATAGCATAGCTAAGCATTCAGCCAGGTGTACCACCCTCCTCCAAATGCCTAGTGTAGGGGAATGGTAAATTAGTCTTCCAGTATTATTTAGCAGGCAGTGCCCTAGTGTTATAGACACCTAACTGGGTCCTAAAATACAGTTAGGAGGGGGGACCTGATCCTATCCCTGTTTGAAGATATGCCCCTTGGTGTTTACAATAGTGACCAGTAGATGGCACTGTACTAAAGTATAAAGTCCTGGGCAGCCATGTGCTCAGGGTTCAACTTGTGCTAGCTCTGGCCTTAGCAGGCAGGCAGAGCTTGAATGGAACCTAGACAGGTTAGGTCTAGTAAGGATAGGCTACTTACCTTACGAGGTCACTCTAGGAATGACAGATAGACAGGCTATTTAGCTGAGCAGTTTGAGGCTCCTCTGAGGATTGTGAGTGGGATTATGATCCCGGGTACCAATTACCCAGAAGTAGGGACTAAGTGTACAGTCCTAGGGATGTGAGTTTCCCCTCAGGTTGCATTTGGGGAAAAGGCTGAAAGTTGGCTGTACCTGAGCAGCTGTTGTGTACATTGTCCCCATCCCTGTGGCGGACAGCTACTGACCAAAAGGTGCTGTGAGTATATGCCTATCCATTGTTGATATATGATCCTCTGTATGTACACTCTATTGAGGATTGTTATTGCTCAATAAATATGTTCATTTGTTAAGTTATAAGAACCACTGGCACCCAATTATTGCACCCTGCATCAAGTTTAAGTTACATTACACCCTGCCTCCACACCGTTTGCGAGGGCTTACTCCCTAATATGTAAGGTCTCATCCGGAGCACAGTATTGGGAGTGGAGCTCATAGTTAGAGAATGGTGCACTCAATTTACTATAGTACTACACTAGCTTAAATAAGTTTTTACTGTGGAACAACCTCACTGACTTGCAAGAAGGTGGGCGTTGTGCTTACCAGTGCATAGCAATGTATTTCTTAGCTATGGTGAAGAGAATCTCTAGTAAGTTCACACAGTTCTGGTAGGGACCAGGTTAGTGACCCGGTTGAGTAACATCATCAGTGGGTCTGGATGTATCGCCACTTGAGTAATATAAGTAAGGGGATAGATTTCCAGAAACATTGTACCTTGTGACAGAAACAAACAATGTCATAAAATTGTCTGGGACATTTTTTAGAGTATTGCATGGAGATCTTATGTCAAATGGAGGGAGTGAGATACTGTATGTCCTATGCAGAAATTTAAATTGTATTAGTTTGTCTCTGGCACCGAGCAGGTATTCATATTGGGAGTCTATCAGTCCAAATGTCTGCAGTAACAGAGTTTATATCCAGGACCCTTTACGAAAATATGTAAGTTGGGAATAACATTTTGAGAAAGGTTTTGTGAGTTGAGGCTTGTGAGCCCCATCCTCTAAACATCTGGGTTCTGTGTCTATAACATGCCCATTTTAATTGGGCAGTCAATACCTTCTCCAAGATATTGAAAGTTAGATATTGAGGTGTTATCACTGTTATGTTTTACTATGTTTATTATTACATCTGGCCCACAGATTAGGATCTAGAAAATAATAAAAATATTATTGCATGATTGATTTTATGTGAAAATGTTATGGGTTAACATACTACACTATATATTTTTTGTAATGGACTTATTTTCTGCTTATGTGTGGTGGGGTGTTTTATTGTGTGTAGTATTTCTTTACATATTTATGCATATGTTTTGCAGCCGCTATATTGTTGCCATGGATTTTCAGACATAGTAAAATAACAGTGTCATCAACGTGTCAGTAGCATATGTTTTTTTTTCTTTCAATCTGTAGACCATGTGGACTATGAAATCAACACAGAAGCTGTAGTTCACACGTACAGATTGTAGAGGTCATTTACGACTTCCAAGGCAGTGTGTCAAGTACAAGAAATAGTTGCATTATGATTTTTTTTACACTGCATTCCTTTAAATTGATACTGGTGTTTACAGCCACCCCGATGACGACAGTGGCACTGTATTCATAGAGGGGTGAGTTGGGGGAGGACTTCTGCATGCCTCCTCACTCCACTCTTGCATCCCTTATTCCCCGTATTCTCTGGGTCTTTGTAAATGAATATTTGTATCCTCACTACACACTACTTCCATCTATATTTAAAGAAAACAATAGACTATAACATCTAGTCATAAACTGTGCACATTTCTGATTCATGCTAAATGATTGTATGTGTAGTCATTTTTGCTTCATACGTGAAGAGAAAAGGCATCCATTAAGGTTACTTATTAGCACTGCATTATCATATACACAACATAAAGTCATGAGGTCCCTCTGATATTAAGATACCTGGGCCTATGCAAAGACTGATGATGTACCAGTTTGGTCTATAAAAAGCAGCATTGACTATTATGCCATCTTTGGGTAAAAAAACAGAGCTACTGTATGCACAAATAGCTCATAAACATTCAGCCTTCTTAGGGCCCCAGACCACCACAAACATGCCTTCTATGTGTTAATCTTTTGCAAGATCAGCAATACAGTAACACATTAAAAATGGTTTATTTAAGGGTTATGTACACACAGGATATATGTTATACTTTAATAAAGGCCACTTTTCTAAAGCCAGTGTTCATTATGAAACATAATCAATGGCACTACTTTTTTCTGGAGTCAACATGTAGAGAAAAGCAGAATGCATATCTGCCGCACTGACAAATGACTGTGTATGTGTACACAAGCCCTTATAATACAATAATTACAAAAAAATCTTTGTATAAACAGGAACAGGTTGACATTCATTTGTATTTTTCTTTTTTTTTGCTCCGGGGATGATAAGCAGTCTCTGTTAGAGAGATGAAGGCGGGCAAAAACAGTGATTTAATCGATTTCAGACCTCAGTCTGCCTTTGCTTAATGAATTTGGCTAACCATTTTAAATAGACAAAATAATTTCTAAGTCACTAAGGACATTTGCTCAAATGTTTAACGCCCAGGAAAAAATTGTTAGAAAGAAATGAAAACCGAGAGTAAATGGATATTCTTTATGCAGAAGGTAGATACAGCTGCAACTGTAATTATAGAAGAGAACCATCTTGTTCTACTTTTCTCATCAAATATCATTTATGTGAGAACAGTGGGGGACACAAAACCCTTCTGGATCCATGGAGTTTCATAGAAATTCATTTTACAGTTTCTGCAATGAATTTTCACCGTTTATCACTGTAAAACATATCGAGCTTTTTGAGGCAAGATATGTTTGTCGCATTTACAGTACTTCTGAAATTACGTTTTGGAAAGACAGGGACAGATAGCCAATAGATTGATTGCCACAATGGATAATGGCTAACATATAGATATATTGTAATGGGGGTTTGAAAGTGATGAATATTTATCAAAAGAGGGGCATGCCCTTTATCATTTCCTTTCCCATCCTTTGGGTTAGTGGGTAATATTAAAAATCAGCACAACAAATAGAGATGAAGTTACTGGGCTGAAGGAACCTTCAACCCTCATAACCCACGGCCATGGGAAGGGGGAAGAATAAGACGGGGCAGTATTTACTGTTAACCTCTACCCTGGTCAATATCTAGAGACAGATTCATAAAAAATAAAAGTCAATTGTAGGGGAGGGTCACGTATGCACTTGAAAACAGGCATTTCTTACAATGTCTGGTTATGTATGAAGATGCAGTTCTAGCTCTCGTTGTTCATAATGGTGATTGGCTTAGATCTGTTTTCCTTTCCTTATTATTTATATACCCCTTTGCTTTTTGGCTCTATAAGGGGACCAGGTGACTATGCACAAGGGACTTTTCAGAGAAATGCAAACTTTGCAGACTGGGGACACTAATTGCAGGACATTCAAGTCCACCATGCTTGGGGCAATAACATAATGGATAGTTTGATTAACGTTTCTGGTTAAAAAGAATGGTAGGCTACTCCAAGTCAATAGGTCACTTGTCACCACATAGGTATTAAACACTAATGTAAATTACAAATAATAAATTCTGTACTTGCATTGTTTTACTCAATTTTAAACAATTACAAGTACAACATTGTACAAGTCAACCGTGTTTTATAAGATAGGGCATATTTGCATCCTTGAGAATTAACAAATTTGTTGTACGAGTTAAACTGGTTCAGAATCCCTGGGCCTCTGCCAAACCGACTTGTGCAGTATTTTTGTTCTTCTCTAAAATCCCTGACATCACATTAAATAGAGGATTTTGTATAATAAAGCCATCAAATAAAGCCAAATGAATATGTGGTATGGAAAATATGCAAAATGAGACAGGAAATGCTGGAGCAGCATAATCAAACAGAGAAATAATAAAACTTAATAACAGGAGCTGAGGAAAACGTTAGAAGGAATATAAAGAAGCAGAAAATTCTAATGTTTATATATAGCTTTAAACCGTGGGTACTCTGAGCACTGTGAGCAAATTAAACTAACCTTAATTTGTTTGATGATAACGAACATCTCATCACTGTGTGCAGGGTTGTAGTTATTGCTTTCTGCAAATCTGAAGGTGCGAAGCTACCGAGTAATTATTTTTTTATGATGAGAGACAACATGGCTGCTAAGTACAATGCACAAGCTAAACTGTTAAAGGACATTTGGGAAAGGAGAGTCTGATGTAAACACAGTTGGTTCATTTATCAACATGGCTCTGCTCCTCATGGGTGCATCAGCTGCTGTGAAGAACAAAGTGTGCCAATGTCAAGTAAAAGGGTGCCATTATTGCAATATTCATACATGCAAACCACCATGGTGTCACTATAAAAACACAGGGTACCCTGCTCTGACCTGGATGCTAGCCGGCAGGAAGGCTTTTCGGGGAGATTAGTCGCCCGAATAAGAGGAGATTTGTCACTGGGCTACTAATCTCCCCAGAATCTTAGCATGTGTCACCACCCTAAAAGAAATCGTGAACAATGTAGGTCTCAATAAAAATATATTGCATAAAACCTTGCTTGATATAAATAAACCATTTTCATAATAATATACTTTTTAGTAGTATGTGTCATTGGGTAATCCTAAAAACAAAACTTGCCTTTTTAAAAAATAAGGACCACCAACTGGGATCCTAGGATTCACGGTTCACACAAACAAACCAAGCAAATCATACTGTACATGTTTAGGTCACATGAGCCAATTAACAGACAGAGTTCAGTCAATTGCTTCCACACTTCTTCCTGTTACAGCTAGGGGCACATTTACTAAGCTCGACTTCGACCATCGAATTTGCTACTTCGACCTTCGACTATGACTCGAACAATTCAAACTAAAAATCGTTCGACCATTCGATAGTCGAAGTACTGTCTTTTTAAAAAAAACTTCGACCACCTAAAACCTACCGAGCACCAATATGGGAAGGTCCCCATAGGCTTTCCTAGCTTTTTTTTATTGAAGGAAAATCGTTCGATCAAAGGATTTAATCGTTCCATCGAAGGAAATGCGGTAAATCCTTCGACCCCTCGATATTCGACCAATAGTAAATGTGCCCCCTAGAGTTGTAGTATTTGTGGTCAGGTGATCTCTGAGGCAGCACACAGACCATAAGTAAATGGTGGTTCAAGGCAAGAGATGTAAAAGGGAAATATTTACTTAAATATATATACCAGTTTGGTAAGATAGTATTCATTTTTGGGGGTATAGTTTTCCTTTAAGTTCTAATGAACTGCACATTGCTAAAGCCAGTTGATCTTAAACAGAGTATTATGATACTATTGTTTTATTATAAAGATTAGAAAAAAAAATATACTGTATAACCTTTTGCCAATACAAGACACAGATGTGTGTCGGGAGATGCGTCACTTACTGTGCAAACCTTTTCTTGTCAATATTTGGATTTAAAGTTTATAGTTCTGATTTAGGTTGATGATTTAATCGGTCAGTTTTCAAAACACTTAAAATATGACAATAAGTTAGTTGCAAATCTTTAATTATATACATTGAACAAATGAGCAACACTCTGAGTCATGAGTCAGCTGCAGGTTGAATTATGAAAGCAAATCCTTAAAAGATTGCTCCTTGTAATTGCTCAGCTCATCATTAAACTTGTGTGAACGAGCTCTGGAACTGTAACCAACCGATATGATGTTTGATATTATCCTTTATTTGACATTAGTTATGCTACAATGAGACTTTGCATATCTTTTTGGTAAGTCATAAAGGTCTACAGAAAAAAAGGGCTTTATAGTATACTAATAAGCGGCAACCAGAGCAACACAACAAAGTTGTGTTTAACCTAAACGGGGTATAGATCAGAATCAAAGGAGACAAGATCCTTTTAGTTAAATAAAATCACAAAGAGCCTTGTAATTGCAGTGTCATTTATAAGATTTCTCATTAGTGGGCTCCTCAGGGCAGTATTACCAAAACAAAACTTTCTAAGAAATGAATTTGTTAACATCTCTAAGTGACAAAATCTGTATAAAAGGAATTTTTTTTTTTCAACTTCATAAAATATATATGGCATATACATATTGGATCCCTTATTCAGAAACCTATTATCCATTATATCGCCATTTTCTAACTTTCACTGAAAGCAGATGAAGGAAACCTTTCTGGTAAACCCATTGTTTCTGGCCATGGGAATTTTACAATTGAGTAAATACAGGTATAGGATCCCTTATCCGGAAACCCGAAATCCAGAAAGCTCAGAATTAGGGAATGGTCTCCCATAGACTCCATTTATCCAAATAATCCAAATTTTGAAAAATGATTTCCTTTTTCTCTATAATAATAAAACAGTAGCTTGTACTTGATCCCAACTAAGATATAATTAATCCTTATTGGAAGCAAAACCAGCCTATTGTCTTTATTTAATGTTTAAATACATTTCTAGTAGATTTAGGGCATGAAGACCCAAATTACGGAAAGATCCGCTATCCGGAAAACCCCAGGTCCCGCGCATTCTGGATAACAGGTCCCATACCTGTATATTGATCTGCAAATACATCGATATTTGTGAGAATTACCTTCATACATGAGGGACACAATGGATGTCCTAAAGAGATTAGATGGATTAACAGACATTGATAGCATCCTTGTATCATTGGATGGCAAAGGCATAATAGACCTCAATTGCTCCAGTCTGACAATAAATCCAGAGCCCAAATGATTACAGAAAAGGGTCTACTCATATTGATTGCATTAAAAAAGCCTATAATATATCATTACACAATCAAATAGAGAAGTGGGTCATACTACACTTTCAAATTAATCATACGAAAAAAATTTACCGACCCATGGGAAGCTCCCGGGACACCTATGGCCTTATTTATGAAAAATCTAATTAGCGAGGTTTTTTCTACTTCAAATAAACGCACAATTTAAAAAATTTGAATGTTTGCTTATTTATTAAAAACTCAAATACAATAGTGGAAAAAAACTTGAATATCTTGAATAGCTCAAAAAACTTGAATTTGTGAGTTTACAAACTCAAAAAATCACACCTAAGATCCCCTTGTGGGCTGTAAAAGTTTTTCTCCTTATGATTAAAGCAGGGCTCTGACCTCAATCAGTACTTAATGATTCACAAAAGAAAATTACCCCGCTTAATCAATTTATCAAAAAACCTGGAATAAATCAAAAAATCTCAAAATTTAAAAGATTACTTCTTTTTTCTGGGACAACTCCCATTGACTTCTACATGAACTCGCAAGCTTTTAGATGCCCACCAGGCACCAGTGCTTAATAAATACCAAACATTTGAATTATTGAAAATTCTAGACTATGAGTTTATTGGGATAATTTTGACAGCTATAGTAGCATTTCATTAAGAACCCATGACTTCAAACCGAGTATGGAATGAATTCATGAATCCTGACTTTTGATGGTAGTAGCAGTTAAATTCCTGGCATAATGTGCCAAGGTAATAACTAAAGTTTGTAGGCAAACTAGACAGGCACATCCCAACTGGTGACATGAGGTAGTTGTCACTGAACTTTAAATTTAATAAACTGAATGGGCAGGTATGCACTGAAGTAGTCATCATTGAACTTGAAATTTATGAATTAACAGTTGCTGAAATTGACTTACCATATAGAACTCTAACTTATGTAAAGAACTGAGTGATAAGGGCTGAGCTATAACATTGGTTTTTGCACTATAGATAGTAATTCAGCATGATAACCCTCAATTAAAAACTAAAATACATGTTTTACTTTAAAGAGGTTGGGAGGCCTAGCTATAAGTGATGGGCGAATTTGCGCCATTTTGCCGAAAAATGTGCGAATTGTGCGTGAAATTCTCGAAACGGCGAAAATTTTTCGAAACGGCGCCGGCGTCCCGCGCAAATTCGCTGCGAATTCACGCCTGGCGAATAAATTCGCCCATCACTACTAGTTATCAAGTGTCCTAATTTTTAGTGGTTTTAGAGTTTTTTGCAGCCACAAATAAAGTCACTTTCTCCAAAACCACAAATTCCATGCATTATTAAAAGATCTGAATTTAATAAGCTTGAATTCCTAACAAAAAAAAATCTCTAAGAGCCCAAATTGATTAAAAAGGTCCAATAGAATCAGTGCAACTCCTATTAACTTCTATAGGACCTCAACAACTTTTACCTGGTGAATTTTTGTATTACAGTTTTTCATGGTTTTTACACTTAGTACAAAAAAATTCGATCCAATTAAAAAACTTCGAATTTATTTTTTCAACAAATTTGGCGATCCAGCAGTCGAATAAAAACAAACGATTCGAACAATTTTAGCGATCGATCTAAGGATTTTCCATCGACCTCTAAAGACTTATGGTTGTAGAAGGTCCCCATAGGCTAACATAGAACTTCGGCAGGTTTAATTTGGCGAAGTATTGAAGTCGAAGTTTTTTTAAAGAAACGGTACTTTGATTATCGAATGGTCGAATATTCGAATGATTTTTACTTTGAATCGAAGTCAAAGTAAATTCGAAGACGTAGTATCCTATTCGATGGTCGAAGTATCCAAAAAATTACTTCTAATTTCGAATTTTCTAACTTCGAAAATTCCTTCGTATTCACTTCGAACCTTAGTAAATCTGCCCCTCAAACAATCTTACATTTTTAGAGATTTGTAAAAAAAAAATGAAATGCTAATATCGGTAAATAGTAATAAGATTTCTGTCATTTCTTAAATAGGACAACAGCATCCCTAAGTACAGTATGTAAGCTAACAGATTGTTACTGCAGAAAGATTCTTACGTAATTTCCTTTTTAATAGATAAAGTGTGAATAAAAATGTGAATAAATGCTAAATATTAACTTAGAGTGTCCCCTTGCAATATTGTGCCTTTTGTCTAGCAATTCAAGTATTTAATGCACACTGGGTGCATCTTAGTATTTAGTACCTGGGATTTTCAGTTAAAGTGTAGGTAGGCACCCCGGGAGCTGATGGCTTTCCATCGGCCTGGTACGCTCTCCATGGCATTCACATAGTACGTCATCTCCATGCTACCCTTTTGAGTTCAATTGATTCTGGCTCCTTGCCCCCCTCATTTCACAATGCTATTATTGTTTTGATTCATAAAGGGGACAAGGATCCAGAACTCTGCGATTCATACCGACCTATTTCACTCATTAACTCGGATGCGAAGGTCTTCGCAAAGATATTGGCGACCAGGCTGATGAAAGTTGTTACCTCCATTGTTCACCCGAACCAATCGGGATTCATGCCGGGGAAATCTACCGCCACTAATCTTAGGAGAGTATTTACTCACATACAGACTGTTCATGACAATAGCGGGTCTAGAATCATGGTTTCGCTTGACGCAGCAAAGGCCTTTGACTCTGTCAAGTGGCCCTTCCTGTGGGAAACACTTAAGAAATTTGGCTTCGGCCCCCGTTTTGTATCCCTGATTCGGCTTTTATATCAAAAACCTTCGGCCCAGATAAAAATAGGAAATCTGCTCTCCGCCACCCTTTCCCCTTTCGCGTGGCACTAGGCAGGGTTGTCCACTCTCCCCCCTCCTTTTTGCTATTGCCATTGAACCACTGGCCCTACTTATACGACAGAATAAGAACATACTCTGTTATAGGACTGGTCCCCTAGAGGATAAGCTGGCCTTATACGCGGATGACCTTCTCCTGTTTCTAGCGGATCCGCGGGCCTCTCTTTTGACGGCCTTACTGACACTCCAAAAGTTTGGAGTCTACTCAGGTCTTGTTATTAATAATGATAAATCGGTCATTCTCCCACTGGACACAATTCCTGATCAACCTAGGACCACTCAAGGCCTTCAGTGGGTGTCCAAATTTAAGTACCTTGGGATACTCATTACGTCCGATTCATCCATGTATATTGCTGACAATATACAGCCTGTGCTTAGCCAGTTCAAGAGTGCTGCGGGGGTTTAGACTACTCTGCCTTTGACTCTGTGGGGCAGAGTGAATTTGTTTAAGATGATCTATCTCCCTAAATTCCTGTACAAGCTCCATAACTCCCCAATCTGGATCCCCAAATCAATCTTTCAAAAGATCAACTCAATCCTTATCCCCTTCCTATGGGCCAACAAGGTCCCCCGTTTTTCTTGGGTAATGCTCACCGCCCCAATTTCTAAAGGTGGTCTGGCACTTCCAAATTTACACCTCTACTTTCTGGCAAGCCAGATATATTATATACACAGCTGGATACACATGGATGAAACGGACACGGGCACCGTACTTCTGGCCCTTAAAATAGGCTCATGGGAGGCGTTGAGACATCTCCCCTATAGGAAACTGTGTGACTATGCAGCCTGTCCAACGACAATCACAACCCGTTTAGGGCATGGACACTTGCATATCGCATAGCCGGTCACCCCTCACTTGCTCAGTCCCCATTTACACCGCCTTGGGGTAATTCTCATCTCCCTCACTTTAGGGCCCTGCAGGATGTCCAATATTGGCCTAGGTTGGGGGTTCGGACACTAGACGATCTTCTTATTGACAATGTGTTTCCCTCCTTAGCGCAACTACAAGCTAAAGTCGGTGGGACTGTGATACAATTTTATAGGTTCTTGCAGCTGCACCATGCTTTTCATGCACAATTTGGCTCGCTCCCCATCGAATACTGTTTCCCATCAGTTGCAAAAGTGCTCCATAATCCACAAACGGGGAAGCTCACGTCACGTCTTTGATGGACTCTGTCCCTGCCCCCTTCGATAGAGCCAAACGGAAATGGTTGCTAACTATCCCCCACCTTATTGATGAGCAATGGGACGATGCTGTTGATGGTTTGTATCGCGACCTTATCTCGATCAGGGATAGGATGATCCAGTTTAAATTGATACATCAGCTATATTGCTCCCCATTAAAATTGCAAAGAATGGGGGTGAGGTTGGATTCCGCCTGTCCTAAATGTCAAGGGCTTGATGCCTTCTTTTTCCACCTAATCTGGGAATGCCCCTTAATCCTTGAGTTCTGGAAGGGTGTGCTACGCTACCTGGTCGATAATATTGCCTTCCCAAATGTCTGTAGCCCTGAGTTGTGCCTATTAGGCCTAGTAGATGACTTTCTCCCGCTAAACAGGTCTAGAACACTTGCTAAAACATTACTCTTCTATGCCAAGAAAATAATTGTAATGAACTGGATGGGACATACTGTGCCGACGGTGGAACACTGGGTCAACCTAGTTAATAAGATACTCCCTTCTGTTCGGCTTACATATGAGGCTCGAGGTTCCTCTGGGAAATTTGACGCAATTTTGTCCCCCTGGCTAGACATTCATACCATTGAGGATGGGGGCAATTAAACTACTGTTTCAGCTAAGGGTTCAATTCCGGCTGGTACTCTAGTTCTCGTTGAGTCTATGGCAGAGGTGTAGGACCACTAATCCTCACTGTGTTATGATATGGAACGTTTGTTAATACATGTATTTTGTACAATGGTGCATACAGCTGTCTTGTATTTTTCTTTTCTTTCTTCTACCTTTCTTTCTTCTTTTTTGCTTTAATTGCTTGTATTGAAAATGATAAATAAAAACTTTAAAAAAAAAAAAGTGTAGGTAGGCACAAATGCTCTGCATAGAATCCTGTCCCTTATAGTTTTTATACACTAAGCAGTTGCACATACCCATATCTGCATTAAAAACAAGGCAGATCACAGCACTCAAGTACTTTAAGTGCCATTTGTAGTGCATGTATGTAAAGGCCTACTGTACATATCCCTATGTACAAACAGCAATTGGTGCTTCAAAGGGGAAGCAACGTAAGTAGTAGGCAAAACAGGGACACTTTGCACATTGTCATAAATCAGCCCTTGAGAGTTTCCATGCTGTAATTGTTTGTTTGGTTATTATTAATCCCAAGGTATTTTTGGTTTATCACAACTTTTTTTTACAGTATAAAAGTTACTCCATGTTAGTACAAGGTACAGTAGATAATTTTGTTAACAAGGGGAAGGGCAGACCGGTAATCTAGTTCTCTACATTGCAAGAACTAAACATGGAGTATCTTCTTTTTCCCTGTTTAGCTCAAGAAACAAAGACATGAAAAAACCCAGATTGAAACAATAAGCAAAAACTATATTCAGAACAAGCCCAATCCATCAAACGTATGCTGAACAAGCCAATACTCTGCCTCCTTAATTTAAAAAAAGCCTTAAAAATGATTTGCAGACAAAGGATCCAGGCAGATTGTGATTTTTTTCCAGTTTTTTTTGCAATGCAAAATATTGTTTAAATAAGGCAACAGACAATTTCAACATTGATATAAATGCCTCTCTTCAGAAGTGGAACTTATATCAGTTGTCAAATGTCAAAATGTTACAACATCCAATTTAAGAATATTGGTAATTGCTTTCTGATTTGATGTATCTTCTACACTCCAGAACCAACTAGAACTGTTTGCTTTGTTGTCTGGACTACGGTGTGTTATATATCGCCCCAGAGAATTCAGTTTATTATTCTCATCCTTTTGATCTAGCATCCAGTACACAAAAACAAGGAGTTTAATTAAATAACCCAATGATGAATTGTTAAAGTGCCAGTTATCACTAGGACATTTCCACTTACATGACATATAGTGAATATTAAAAGCTGAGAATCGCTCAATACATAAAGCTGGCCTTCAGATAGAAATTAGAGCTTGACTGTGAATGTTAACAATATACACATATTGCATTCAGACTGCGTATCTCCTTATAACATATGTGCTCTGAGTCAGAATGGCCAAATTAGCTGCAATTCATTTCAGCCAAGCATTTGACCCACATTAATACATTTGCCATGCTTTAAAAAAAAAAAAAAAAAAAGTTTCATAATGTCAGTTTAGCTGCTGTTTTTCAAAGGCATCTGAGGCAGGAGCTACTGATGGACATGAAAGGTCCTTATAGTTGTTGCTATAACAATTTAAGCCTTAAACTGCCTAAATCTACAATGGCAGCAATATAGAGTCTACATTTTTAGATTCCATTCCTAGCATAAAAAATGGCAAGTATACATTCAACAAAATAGAATTTGATAACCCAAACCCAAAATCAATTACAGAGGCACAATCATTTTCCAGCAAGAACTCTGTGTTCTAGTGTTATGTCAGTCATCCTGATGCTCTATGGGCCACTGTTTTTTTAAAATCTAGGAAAATCTTTTTTTTTTTTTTTTCTTTTTTTAAATCTAGGAAATGCTCCTCTTAAACAACTGTGCCACTAACCAATTGGTGATTAGGCACTCTGGAAAACACAAAATGAATCGCTTTATCTTTACCAAATGTTTAATCACTAAATTTTGATGAGTATACTCTTGCAAAGTATTTTAATTTAAACATTTGTTTTTGCGAGTTGGCCAGCTTGTGAGCTAGCCAGCTGAACCTAGGCCTAAGCCTGTTGCTGTCCAGTTCATATACAGGTAGGGGATCCATTATCAGGAAACCCATTATCCAGAAAGCTCAGAATTATGAGAAGACTACACCCTTAGACTAATTTTAAACAAATAATTATAATTTTTTAAAAGTGATTTCTTTTTTCCCTATAAAAATGAACCAGTAGCTTGTACTTGAACCAAACTAAGTTGCATGCCTCCATATTGATGGCAAAACAACCCTCTTGGGTTTTTTTAACGTTTAAATTAATTTAAGTGCACTATAGGTATGGAGGTCCAAAAGATCCCTTATATGGAAAATCCCAGGTCCTGAGCATTCTGGATAATAGATCATATATATGTATATAATTTTCTTTGTGTAGAATAACAAACGCCTCAAATATATTTGCCCACCATTAACATGACCAAATGCATTTAGAATCTGTATATGTGCAATCCCCTAAAGGAACAGTTCAGTGTAAAAATAAAAACTGGATAAATAGATAGGCTGTGCCAAATAAAAAAGGTCTCTAATATTCAGTAGTTAGCCAAAATGTAATGTATAAAGGCTGAAGTGACTGGATGTCCAACATAACAGAACACTACTTCCTGTTTTTCAGCTCTTTAACTGTAAGGTTCCGGAGCTTGCGGCTGCCTTGTGGTAGATTTAAGGGCATCGCATACACAGTTTTGCTGCGCAGTTATACTTGCAACTTCCAGGAAGTAGTGTCTTAATTTAGGCTTGATTTCTACGGCTTTTATCTCTGTCTGCATTCAGATTTTGGCTTCTGTTCTTCTCCCCTGGTACTTCTGCTTGGTTGGACGGTTCTTCAGGCTTGACCCGGCGTGTTATTGACTTCGATTTACCCTGCTCGGCTTGGTTTCTTGGACGGTGTTCCTTAGCAACAGCTCTGCCTTCCTTCTTCCTGCTAGTGAGTGATTCTTGCTGCACCAAATCTGCATTATTTTTTGCCTGAATCTTCCACCTGTAGCAGCCACCTTTGGCCTCGGGAGGGGCCCTCAGCTACTCAGATGCCGCCAGGTCTTAACTTAAGAGAAGAAAAACAAGTGCTCTGAACGAGCAAAGGAGCATCTTCGTTAACAAGCTTTAGGACGGAAAGCAAAACCAGCTTAAGGAGTAGACAATAAAGCATGGTCAGGCAAGCTGGGGTCGGTACAGGCAGAGTTCAGAATAGTCAGGCAGGCCAGGGGTCAGTGCAGGCAGAGTTCAAGAATAGTCAGGCAAGCCGGGGTCGGTACAAGCAGAGTTCAGAATAGTCAGGCAGGCCGGGTCATATAGGCAGAGTTCAAAGAATGGTCAGGCAGGCAAAGGTCGGGATTGGCAGAGTCAGACAGGTAGGGATCAAAAACCAGATAATTCATAGACAAAAAACACTCCCAGGAACTAATCAAATTAGACCTAACAACGGACAATGAGTTTGGGCTCAAAGTCCCTTTAAACATTCAAATTCAGCGCCACAAGACGTGATTATGTCACACACATGGCACGTAAAACCTGGAAGTGAGCAACACGCGTGCCATAGTAGAACCGGCGCTAGAAAGAAGAGGATGCCTGCGGTGGACGTCCCTGACAAGAGCACGGCGGGGGTCCCCGCTGGCCCACCAGACCACCAGGGTGAGTCTTTACATCATGGATTGACTGGTTAGTGGGTTTTTAAAAAGTTTATAATATAATGACAGGATATGATATTTTAGCTTGTTCATTAAAAACAGTCTAGCTAAGTACACAATTCATGAATGTTTCCCCACAATCCACATTTACATTCTACTGAGAATTACAATGTTATTGGGCAAAGAGTACATTTTTGTTTCCAATATCAGCTGCATGTAATAATGGTAATGTAGGTGCAATATTTGTGCCCATTTAGAAATCTCACACAAGTTCCATCCACGTCATAGTTGTCAAATGGGCAGGTCATAGGGCTTTACTTGAACACTCTCCACTTGAGTTGATGCAATAATTAGAGCAGGGGTACAGAGCACCAAGATAACCTTGGATGTAATGCTTGGTCAAAAGCAGGTATAAATTAAGAGGTCTCCTTTCCCATTTAGCCTGCATATGCTGATTTAACCTTCAGTCACAGTGAAAAGGTAAAAGCTCTTTTTATATGGTGTTTTATTGGTGCATGTTTCTTTTAACTAGTGATGGGCGAATTTATTTGCGCATTTCGCCGCCAGCGAATAAATTCGCGAAACGCCCGCGAAAATTCGCGTCAAAAACGAGACGCCCATCACTACTTTTAACCTCACTACAGTGTAAATAAGCACTTTCAACATGTAATAATGTGTAATAATTTTACATAAAATTGTGCTGCCTCTTTTCAAATCATCTTTACACCCAGAACCTGGTCATTTCAAATGGTATTCATTAAAACTCCATTCAATAAACTTTTAGGGTACACGGTTAGTGATGGGTGAATAAATTAGGCAGGCCCGAATTTGCCAGAAAAAATTTGCTGCGGCAAAAAAATTTGGGCTTGTGTCAGAATAGTCGTGCGCATAAACATTGTGCAATGTCAAAATTATTCGGACGCGCATTGACTTTAATGCATTTGACCAAAATAGGTGCACGTAAAGCAATTGTCGCGGGCGTCTAAATTAATGTGCGATAATTTTGACGCCCATTGACTTCAATGCGTTTGCAATTTTTGTGCTGTTTCACGAATTTCATGGGAAATTCGCAAAGTTTTTGGCAAAGCGAAATGGGACAAATTCGCCCATCACTATGCAGAATGGCTTTTGTTAAAATGTTAAAAAAAACATATATTACAATTGGAATGTAATAAGATTCATTGTTGGTAAGAACGCTATGTGTTTGGATATGGTGAGAAGCAATGGAGAGGGACACTGTGATTTGATATAATCTAAAATGACTTGATAAACAGTCAAGCATTAGAAAGGTAATTTCATAGAAATCTAAAGTCATTATTTTCTCTGTGCACAAAAACAAATTCTAGCAGTCCAGAGATGTTTCTGAAAGGCTTTAAGGATTTCAGTTAGGAAAATGTATTAAATACGTACAATATCTAATTATGCCAGCCCACACATTTCTTTATTTATCGTTAAATGAAAGAACGCAGGTGATGTTCTACTTTTCGCTTAGAGAAAGCAATCAATTTTTCATTACATGTTGTTCTATTTCATAATTACACTAAACTCTATTTCGCTTTTGTGTGCCATTACATGAAATACATTGTAAAATGATAAGATACTGTACGCTGCTTATGTAGAGTAATGAGACCATTAAAAGAAAGAAGTAGTAAAAGTCATTGCAGCCTAAAAAGGCCACTTATAAAAGTAAAGCAGCAAACCTCTTTATATTGCAAAATAAAATGAAGTTACTTTATTTTCATGGATTATTTTCTGGTCTAGATAACTGTTCTTTGTTGAACCAGGTTCACGAAAGACTAATGCTGATGTTAAATGTGATGCAGTAATGATGCATTTGTCCACATAAAAAATTAAAAGCATTAGGACAGTACCATATACCTAAAGCTGGAATTAACATTGTTTATTTATATTATGCAAAACTAAATATTGCCTAGGGTACAGAAGGAAACATTTACTGTACTCTGGTTGAGGAAAAGGTTGGACAGAATATGCATCAAAGACAGTTATTGAAACAACCTGGCGGTTATAAGAGGTCTACTTATACTTACACATAGTATTTCATACACCAGCCTTACCACCTTAAAGTAGTTCATCGAATACCTGAACTACTTCCATGTTGCCTAAGATTCAACAAAATTCAAACAAATGTGTGGAACTGGGAGACCCATGAGATAGGATGAAAATGCATTGAACCAAACTATTCAGTCTTAAGTTCTTGTCTCATTCATGCAGAATTTGATATGGGTGCTACTTACCAGGCACCCAAAATTATGCCGTCTATTTGTATTTCACTTGATCTACAACTCTTATATAATTGACCTTCCAGGACTGGTAATGCAATACATTCTAAATCTTTCCATATATTTTGTATGTTCACGTACAAAGGTAAGGAGTTTCTCAAGATGGTGTTTCAGTAGCTGTCCCTTTATTACTCTCAGACCAAACCCACCCAACATAAGTTCTTCTTTATCGGTCCTTCCTTTCCAATGAGTTCATAGATTTCATATTACAAGGCTATAACTTCTGCTTTGTAATTAATCAAGATCATTATTTTTAAACTTTGCATTTAATAAAATAAAATTTTAATTAAGATAAGTAATTTGCTTCTTATCCACGATGGTAGAGTGTGTGGATTAACCATACTCCTAATTCAGAAATTTCTGGGGGTATAGAAGGACTACCTATGTTATTTGCATCTAAGTCTATGAAGGACCAACAAAAGAGATAGAGCTGGGAAAGATGCTTAAGTCTATTCCAGTAAATGGCTTTCCGAAGAAGATCAGAATCATTCACTCTCTCCTTACTCTGCTGGTAGTCTATAGGCAACAGTTCTTATTTTAGGAAATAGGTGCAATATATTAGAATAGTTGGACAGATGTTAAAATGAAAATTAAGTGAAATGGGTCTTTATTAAGATTGATTCCAGGCCTCAGCACCAAATAGATGGTTCACAACAAATTACATATCCCTGGGTTCACAACATAGATAGTTTTGCTTTGCTAAAAAAAATTGCCAACCATTTAAAATTTGTGAAATTTCGTTTTGCCAAATGCATTGAAACCTCTAAGCCACATTTTGATGTAAAAAGAGTTGGGGAGCAACTCGAGCATAAAAAAAAAATGTTCCTGGGTGTTGTAAAATAAGTGCTTTGGCCATTTGGTAGACCCTATGTGAACTGGCAGCCAAACGGAGGCTCTGTTTGTAAGGGATTCTTGGTTTAAATGCAACCAAAACTTGCCTTTGAACTAGGAATCTAAAAATGAACTCCTGCTTTGATGCCTCTGGGAACAACATCTAAGGGGTTGCAAAGGAGCCATTGGTTGAGTATCACTACTCTACGGGGGTTATTTACTAAACTCCAAATGCACAAATCACGAAAAATGCGTGAATTGTTTTTTTTTTATAAAATCAGACTTTTAAAAAATCACGAATTTTTCAGAATTTATTAAACCCTGAGGATGGAAAAGTCTGAATCTGAAAATCGGACATCTCAGACCTGTCGAGGTTGCATATAAGTCAATGGAAGAAGTCCCAATGATTTTTTGATGTGCGCTGGGTTTCGTGCAATACCCCGAAGTTTTGAAATTCGTGAAAATCGGATGAAAAAATCCCGCAAAGCAAACATTATGGAAAATGTAATAATAAATAAGTGTAAGTTTGTAGCAGAAAATATTGAGATAAATTCGGACTTAACCCCCTACAGGTTTCTTTATTTTTCATGCAGGATTGCAAGTTGATCCCATGTGCCTGGAAATCCTCTGGGGGGGGGGGGTTACACCTCAACAAATGCTATAAAAATAAACAGTCTAAATAGCCTAGATTATTGTTATCAAGTGTATACTGCAATGATTACGGGCCAGTGATCTAGTTTCAAACAGAATTTAACAATTTAAAAGTTATATCTAACTTTAATCAGTCTGTAAGTAAACTGCCAGAGATCTTACTTTCCTTATGCACTCTAGAGGAATGGAAATGTTTGAATAATGTGACGAACTAACAGAATGAGATATTCAGTGCAGAGCCAGAAGGGATAAGATGCCAGCCAGGCAACAATGAAAGGACTTTAAGTAAAGCACTGCAGTTACAGGTTAGCAATAAGATTAATGTTGGTATTAATATTTCCATTGATTTTACAAAGGTCTCAATAGGACTGGAGCTGGTGCCGGCTTTGCTTCGATGGCACTGCAGGCTAATATATTCCTCTCTTAATTCAGACATTAATTCTAGCAAATAATTCTTGAGACATGGGCCCTGGGAATGCCCCTAGCATCGCATATGCCACTCAGGGCAAAGACACTTTTCCACTGTCACTAGAAAGCCATAGTTCATTTCTCTGTAGCACATAAAGTGAACATCTCTTTCACCTCTTTGCATCTTACAGAAACTTTGAACAAAAAGAGAAATGTCGACACTCTTACCCCTATCCACAAATATAACAATACCATTCAACTCTTAATTATAGACTTTGAGCTAAAATGCGCATGGGATTTCTATTATAATAAAGGCTGTAATTTTCCTTAAGAGTTTAGAGCCGGTTTGCTGTGTGACCTTCTGTTTGTTTTTGACTGAAGTTGTTTGAGTGGCAATGGATAATTATGAGCTTTGTTGATACAAAACAATGCATGACATGCCATTCTTATGGCTGCACCAGAACTATTATTAGTCTACATGGTGGCTTCAGACGTGTGGGCTAATAAAGACTTTTATATATGTCAGACAGGAGGCATGCAGAAATGGTCTGCGCCAATCAGAAGTCCCTTAAACATTCATAAGTGAGCTGGTTATGTTTTAATTCCATATCACAGTAGTATGTTATGGTAAAATATGCATACAAAAATAGTCTACCATAGAATATAAAATAGGATTTAAAAAGCTAATTTCATTGTACAAGTATTCAATAAAACATGTTGGCACTGGTCATTCTGCAGAGGTGTCCATCTCCACAATGCTTTGAGGCCCATTTACTAATTTTCGAGATCAAGAAAAAAGCGAGAATCATATTGTTCCACTTTTTTTCAGTGAGGCTGAAAACTTGAATCTTTTAATTTACTGGGAAAAGAAATAAAGTTGTTAGAAAATATTTCCAATGACTTCTATACAACCTGTTCAGCGTTTTCTTGACAAGTTCTTTACTGGCAACTTTTCGCAGATTATTGGGGGAAGTTGTTCACAATGCAAATAAATATTCAAGGTGAACATCTGCTTTAATGAAAACGCCGTTACGTTTGCTGCAAATTTTACGCCACCTTCAAACAGGTATCAAAGGTTTGCAAAGCGCAATTAAGATTCGCAAGGCAGTAAAAGCCTAATGAAGAATATTACATTGCGACATGCTAATTTCTATTCTTATGTGTGCTCAAATTTGTCCTCTTTGGGAATTTTATTACATTCTCGATATGTAAGAAATCCTGACTATTCAAGCTGCTACGTTTTGCATTTGCATGTTTTTTTTTCTGGTTTGAAATCTGCGCTCTTAGTTTAACGAGAACGAGCAGAAAAATACTCTCATAAAACATTAACTTCTGTTGGCCATATGTTTATGAAAAATTGAAGAATGCGGTTTCCTGCACATGTCAATTACTTTGAACCTTGATCATAAAGGTATAGGAGTACCACTGGTTTTCTCAGGGCTTGACATGGGGAAATGGGTTAGGAGCTTGAAGAGACAGCATCTAACAGTAACCTTAGATCACTGGAATTTATTTCATATGAAGCTGATTTACTGTATGATTGCAAGCATAGATGCACTCTGGGCACTTTCTTTTTCCCCCATGAAGTGGTTTCCCTTTACAATGTTTTATCGCTGTGGGTGCTGTATATTAAAACTATAGTGCCTTTTCCATGCTGGTATTTAAGAAAGAAACTTTTTCCTTGGAGGAGTCTGTTGACAGTGCTATAAAGAGACATAGCAAACCTGGAAACACTTTGAAAACAGTTTGATGTTTGCTATATTCCATACAAATACAACAATTATGGTGATCCCTTGGCATCAGCCAATATTTAGCACTATTATTTAGATCTTTGCAAATTGCTTATATATTGTGGGTTTTTTCAAGTTTCCAACCTTTTTCCTCGACCGCTAGTCAAACATTTAGATAAGAACACACAGATGTGTGGACTGTGCTATTTTACTCCTATATTCACTACATTATTGCAAGGAAGCTTTATTTATTGGTATATACCATTTGGTGGTGGGGGGGTAGGGGCTGGTTGAATTCAGTAATTCTAATTTTCCCTGTCACCTGTTAATCTCACCTCCCTTTACCACTAGACCACATGCGACCCTAGTAACCAGCTGGGGAGATTTAATTTTTTCTTGAAAATAATTTAATTTAAGATATAGGCACCTGAGGGCCACCCCCTAAACCTGAAGCTGTAGACATGGGCCCTATGGTATGGTACCTATTTAAACATAGCCATGAATGTATGTATGTGTGTATATTTTTTTTAAAACTACTTATGTACACAGCACTGTTAAAGCACACTGAATTAGTACACCGACAGGTATGTCGCACAGAGCAGATTTTGTATACATTGTGCCACAATCTATCTTTTTGCACTGTGTTTTTTCTGCAAATTTAATTTTACACATAAGAAATAGGCCCCTAATTGTTTTGGTGTTGAAACCTTTCTTAAGAAGATGTACGTCTTTAACAGGTCTTTCAAGTCACATTCATTTTATTGATAAGGTCCTTTTCACAAATAAACACATTCATACTGTTCTACCCCCTACCACATTGTTCTGATGTTTATTAAAGAATCAATTGCTGTCAGGATACGTGAGATGGCATCCCATTTTGTAAAACAAGCAGCAGACCTCTGTGTGCAGGCATAAACTTGCTCTCAAAACCAATAAGGCCGGAGGAGAAAATATATTATGTCTACAACTGAAGCCTCATTGAATGTCCTGATCGAAAACCCAGAGCTCTGTAGTGTCCTTTTGGTTATAGCTATCCACCATAAACAAAGACCACCTGTGCCCTGTAGGCTCTGGCTCTGGAAGTGGCAATCAATCTTTTGGAAGCTAAACAAAAGAAAAAGAGCTACACATAGCGGTTGATAACACAACCATTAACCTTTTCATTTGAGATGAGCAGTGAAACATACTGTAAAGGTTAGTCTTTTCCAAGAACACATGGCACTAAAGCAGTCATAAAAAATGAAAAAGAATAAAGTACAGTACAGAATTTAGGATGTACACAGAACTAAAACAGTAAATTGCAGAATGTAGGATGCACACAAAACAAAATGCATGTAGATAGGCCTCAATTGATTGTATTATTACCCCTTATCAGTGCTGAAATGCAGAAAGCTCAGTCATTGACCATCACTTACATTACAGTGCTTATATAATAAATAACCATCACAAATAGTCATGCATCATAGAGTACAATGACTTGCAACACATATCCTTACAATACAATAAGAGTGACATATAAAGGAGCGATGCCACCTCTGCCTGATTATCTATCAATCTATCCATTGATCTCTCTTTTACTGTCTATCATTCTTGCCATTGAAAGAACAAGACATTTTTACATTCAACAAATGTTTGTTTTGCCTCTGTGTGAGGCTTTTGTCTTCCAATATGGTCTGATGAGGAACTCAAAGGTACTACAAAATATTGATCCCTCCACAACATGCTATTTTCTTTATGTCTGTTTTTCAGAATTTACAGTTATTCACCAGTTGTACCTAGTCCATCAGCCTGATTTAGCAGCACATTTATTTTATAATCCTAGTTCATTATTTGCATGTGCTTAAATGCTGTCGCAGCCAACATGGCAAGTATCTAGTGAGGCATATTTAAAAATGCTATGGCTTTTTTTCTGTTAAAACAGGGACAATAGACTAGCATTTCATTGGATTTATTTTCCACTGTACAGTAGGTAAGTTCCCAGAATGACTCCACTAGACGTCAGAAGACCTCAGCAGACCCATAACTTATGACGACAAATATGGGCCCTCCCTCACCCCCTTTCTACTCCCTGCCCCATAACTCACAACAGATGCTTTTGTTGAAAAGGCTGCAGCTTGACCAATTAGAAAATATATTGTAAATAACAACCAACAAACATACATGTTGGTAACCACCCATAATGATACTTCTTGAAATAAATATTTACATAAGCTGTTGCTGACTACATATCTTCACAAAAAATAATGTAACCTTCTAAAGCTTGACAATAGGCTTCAAACACTTAAAGGGGTGGTTCACCTTTAAATTAACTTTTAGTATGTTATAGAGCTGCCAATTCTAAGCAGTTTTCAGTTGTTCTTCATTATTAATTTTGCATAGTTTTTTTAATTATCTGCCATATTCTTCTGACTCTTTCCAGCTTTCAAATGGGGGTCACTGATAGTGATGGGCGAATTTGCGCCGTTTCGCTTCACCGGAAAATTCGCAAAATTTGCAAAATGGCGAAAAATTCACGAAGCGGCGCCGGCGTCTCGTTTTTGACGCCAGCGCCCTTTTTTTGACGCCGACGGCCATTTTTTACGCCGGCGTCCGTTTTTTTCCGATGCAGCGAATTTTTTCGGGCAAATTTTCGCGGGCGTTTTTCGAATTCGCGCCTCCCGAATAAATTCACCCATCACTAGTCATTGATTCCATCTAAAAACAAATGCTCTGTAAGGCAACATATTTGTTATTGCTACTTTTCAATACTCATCTTTCTATTCAGACCCTCTCCTTTTCATAATCCAGTCCCCTATTCAAATCAATGCATGGTTGCTAGGGTAATTTGGACACTAGCAACCCGATTGCTGAAACTGAAAAGCTGCTGAATAAAAAGCGAAATAACTAAAAAAACGCAAATAATAAAAAATGAAAACCAATTGCAAATTGTCTCAGAATATTACGTCATACTAAAAGTTCATTTGAAGATGAACAACCCCTTTAATGTTCCCAACACAACAACATTCTAGGGCTACTAACTCAAAGCTAGCCTTATCCTCACCCTCACACTCAACCTAGGCTTCACTTTCATCTCCTCAACTCTTTTCCAGGTGTCTCTTAGGGCAGGCCAAACACACCCACACTGTGATAAAACATCCAAGACACCTACAGTTTATCTACTCCCCAAACCCAGGGCCAGATTAACATAGCGGGCGGCCCTAGGCCTGCTGTTGTTCATTGCCCCCATCCCCTCCCTATTATTCATGCAAACTTTTGGAGCAATTGAGATTGGCGCACGGGAAGTTTAAAAAACAATTGTATCTCCTGCACATCCCTAGTGCCTCTAAACCAATGCGGGTGTGGTTGGGCAGCATGCTGCTCCCTGAAATCCTGCTGCCCTAGGCCCGGCCCTTGGTGGCCTCTCCATAAATCCGGGCGTGCCCGAACCCTGGGTGGGATGGTGAGAAAGTGTCTGCTCCCTCTGCTGTCCAGGTAAAATAACTGACCTTGTGCTTCCTTTCTCTCTTATTAATCTTTTGCTCCTTCTAACACTAACTGGACTTTCTGAACTACACTTCCCATCACCTCACAACCCAAATGTTTATAGCCCTATTCTACCCCTAGTCATGTCCCTATTACTGCCTGTTAGTATTGTTTCCCAGGGACCCCTAAACATAAAGAATGTCTACTTGCACACTAGTCCCATTTTTCAATGTTGCATATCTTAGCTCTTTCTACTGAAGCACAGGCCTGGATTGGATTGTACAGTGGGCTGCTCCATTTATGAGCTGGAGAATTGGAGCCAAAGCAGAGTGGGAGCTGAAAAAGAAGCTGCAGAGGAGAACGTTGTTGTTGCCTATTAGGAAGAGTACCTCCTGACAAAATTTTAAGGTAAGTTCCTACTAAACACCAATGCCCATTTTTTTTCGCTTTACTGGAGGGACCCTGCCCACCAGTTGTTTTTTTTTTTAACCTGGGGAACGGGGGCTGGTCACTAGTGATTTTTTTAACTGGAGGAGTGGGGCTGGCCACTAGTGATTTTTTAACTTGGGGGGCTGGCCGCCAAATTTTTTTTTCACTTTTATGGGGGCGTGACCACCAATGTTTTTTTAACTTGAAGGAAGGGACCTTAATTCATCTAATCAATCATATAGACAATATATAAAGTGCAATACGTCAAGTCAAATCCATATATCCATAAAGTGCAATATAGTGAATAAATATCAAATTCATACCAACATATACTTTATCTGTATTAGCATAAATGTATTTTCATATAATACATCAAACCAACCATTATCCAATCTACTCAGAGAAACCCTTATCGAATAAATGACATTTATGATTAATAAATTGTCAAGTATAAAGTACATATAAAGAACAGGGGTTAAGAACATTAACCCCTATGGAGCATTATATCCGATGTCGACAGCTATAGAAAGCACGACAGGGAATGTGTTTCATTAAGCCCCCTTGGTAATATTGTATCCAAAGTAAAAAATCCATTTGGCCTCCTTTCGTGGTTGCACTTTACCTCTATCGCCACCTCTCGCTAATGGGGGAACACAGTCAATCAAAATTGTCCGCAATGATGGAAGAGGGTGACTATTAGTTAGAAAATGTCTGGCAACGCCAAACAAATTACAGACCTGTGATTATTCATACGAATCCGGAAGAAGTAACCATTTTCCCACATAATATAAACCACGAGGCCATAAAATACAGTAGATTACATAATCTAAAAGTCACGTCAATTGATGCTGTATCTGAAACCTTTTACCATTGTAAGAATGAGGAATTGTTCCACCAGTTAATAAACATCCACATGTCTTATGTAATTTGAATACAATATCACTGAGGGGGCTTAATGAAATTTATTCCCCGTCGTGCTTTCTAGAACTGTCAACATCAGCTATAATGCTCCATAGGGGTTAATGAGATATGAACCCCACTATGTTCTTTATTAATCTTGGAACCTTAATGTCATGTATTTGATAAGGGTTGATTTGATATATTGTATGAAAATAAGTTTTATGCTAATAGAGATATATGTTGGTATAAATTTAACATTTATTCACTATATTGAGAGTGCAATCTCTTTTTGGCAGTTGGTTTTCACTTGCAGCAAATATACAAAATAAACAATTCAAAATAAAATCCTTGCCACTTAATGGGCATCTAAATAACAAAGATCAGTTGTCCTAACTAACCAGGGGTAGGCCGACCTCCTGTCTCCCCAAAACAGAGAATATTAAAAAAACAAACAAAGTCCCAAACCTTGTGGTGATTTCAAGCCTCTCAGTGAGCTCACACAGGCAGCTTTTCTATGTCTTTCCCCCAGACTGACATTCCCCTGTCTGGCTTGAGCTGCCTTTTTAATTATCCACATGAGATGCCTCAGGTAGACCTAAAACACCTGGGTTGGACTAGCAGTCCCGGAACTTGGGAGATATATAAGCTCCGTCCTGGACTTTCCCAGGTATCCTGGTAGTTACTTTACCACAATATCATAATTAGTTTTTGTACTGTATTTCTCTTCCTCAAAAGGGTCCATTTTCTATGTGCAAGGCAGGATGCAAGCCTCCATGTTTTTTGCTCCCTGCCTTGCAGATAGATTACTGCAGGTCTTTGTGATATGAAAACCATGCTGCCTGAGTTGTATTTATGAGGAGTGGGTAGGGGAGGCATATAGATGTCTCCCCTTCCAGCCCCCTAACTAGTATGGTGTCATATGTCGTTCAGATACCATAGTTAAGGAGCACCGGGGGTGACGCCAATAAGTTGTACAGGCCATACTAAATGTCTTAAGACACAAAGAAGAGCTTTTTATTTAATACTAATATCCTTTTGGTTCAAAATATTTCTTTTCTGTACAAAACCAAAGTGTAACTAAAGCCGTGATTGTTTTTTACTGGGCTGGCTGGCTGAATTTCAGTAGGTCATTCTGACTGTGAAGGAAGTAAATCTATAAGATGGGAGTCAAATGATTACAAGAACAACAAAATAAATAAATAAAAGTGACTGTTCTCCAAAGCAGAACCTACAGCACCGAGGTTTTATTTGGTCCATCCTGGGGCCTTTTGTTCATGAGACGCTTTTCTAGAATGAACTGTGTTCACAGCAGCAAGCAGACAAATCATAAAATGAACTATAACGGTCATTGAAAAATTAGAACAAATAAATCAATATTGAAGCCTCTCAAATGGGAATTCATCAATCTTTTGTTTTTCTCTTCAAACAACATTAAACAAAAAAAAACAAGCTATCAGAACACAGAAATGTAGTGTATGCTTGTAGTGGTTTGTCCATAACATTACAGTGTATCTATACCTATAGTGTAAATAGAAAGAGAGAGAATAGAAAAGGGGAAAGTATTTTTCTTGTAGTAGTACAGTAGAGCATGTGAAAGGTAGAGAGGCTTCTGTATTCTGCCAATAAAAGAAATAGAGGTGAAGATTAGAGGGGGCAACTGTATCAACCAACACATATTCATATATATATATTTGAATTATTTTTCTTTCTGTCCTGCCCTAAAATTAAATTTGATCTGAAAAAAATAACTTGAAGCAACCGTAAAACCAGATTTATTGAAAGACTAAAGTTACATTTTTTGGTAGGGGTCCTCTGAGCCTATTGTCAATTTAGTCAGTAGACCTGATGCTGCCAACCCTCATGCCGTCGCTGTTAATACCTTTGATTTTTGGATTGGAGCAAGGGGGTAAAAATGGTTACTGTTGCTTTAAGTGACCAAATATCCAGTGAAGAAATATGAAAAATTAAAAAAAATATAACATTTACCAGTGGTGGCTTTTTGCCATAAACTGATATGGTGAGAGCCTAGACTCCCCCACTGTTGCAGGGTCTTCTGTATGATTTAAACTTTTATGTTTGGTTCAACCTCTACAAATAAGGTTGCTCACCCTGGGGGGTGTTTAGGTGTGCAGGTCATCACTTGTGACCTTATATGATATGATAACTGAAGAAGAAGAGGAAAGCACATAATTTAAAAACTAGAAAAAATTCCAACTGAAAAGATGCTAAGAAAGATGCTGATATGCTTTGTGCCCCTAGAGGGCTTCATACCTGTACATAAAACCCATTCATAAATTCAAATGGAAAATACACTTTTAATCTTTCTGTGAAAGCATTAAAAGTGAACTACGTGGCACACAAAAAGGTCACCTGCTGGATCACCTACTGGCGTTATGACCAAAAGGCAGTGGCATAGCTTTAGAGGAAGCAGACCCCGCAGTTGCAGGGGGGCCCAGACTGTGGGGTCTGCTTCCTCTATAGCTAATAAGAAAACCCCCTCCTCCCAGACGCTCTCTTACAAGTGAGGAAGGGGACACAAGTCACAACAGGATGTGGGCAGGGTTTGGCTAGGCATGGGTGGAGTCAGGGTGGGGTATGGGCGGGCAGAGGGAAGAAAGGGAAGTGGATTGGAGTGTGCCAGGCCCCTCTGAAGGTTTTTTTTGGCAGGGGGGCTCTCTAGTTACGCCACTGCCCAAAGGAAATTTGTATAATAAAGAAGAACCATGAGCTTTAAGAACAATCATCGATGTCTCAATTTTCATTATATTCAGTTGATAGCATCTGTGATATTAAGTTATTACAAGGGTTTTCTTTATGTTCACCATATGTACAGTAATAGTCTGTACAACAGTCATATCCTCAAGTTTAAAATGCTATAGAAAGAGCAAATGAAGATTTCTGTGTTCTGGTCTATTAAGTTGTACAAACTGAACATTTTGGGTCTCATTTACACAAACCGAGCAAGGTGTAAAAATATACAGATTGTCCTTTGCTATGCACTTTGTCTTGTGCGTTGCTACTTGAAGCACAACTCTTTACAAACAATTTACACTTATCGAATAGAATGATAAGAAGTAGGTCCCATACTGTATGCAGTGCTGCCTGGTGGGGAGGTGCTTGACCTACATAATGGGGTAAATACAGGGAATGCTTGTATGTGGCAGCTCTGCATTTTGCACCAAATTTTGTAGTGTATTAAAGGGGGCAGAGTACAAATGCAACAACAGAAGGGCAAGATGTGCGCAGAACATGAAGCTTTATAGGCCTCATACAGGACGTTTGCATTACTATTCCTTTTGTTACATTTATGAGCAGTTTACTGTTTGTAACAAGTCATAACATATTTCATATGCTTAAAGTAAATGTCTCTTGTGGTACAGGCCCTTGGCTGCATGGGAGCTGCATGTTTGCTATTGACTATTGACTCTAGTGTTTGGCAAAACATTCCCCTAAATATGCAGTACAATTCCCAATATCAGAAGTATTCCTCAGAGGAAATTTTCAGCATTAAAAAAAACACCAGCATTTATATTTGCTGTGGGGTGCCTAATAGATTGGTGAGTTGCCGTTTCATTGTCCTTTTTTATTTACCCTGTGAAAAAGACATATTTTAAGGAATACCAATCTTGGTTAGCATTCCTGCAGATTATGGGACTTCATATACTGTGCTGTGGGCTTTATGTAAGTATGAAGCGACAACCCATTGACATGAAAAAAGCTCTGTCATATAACAGCCAACTAAAGTGGACCTTGTGTGAAATCAGATGTGAAATCCCAAGGCGTCACCTGCCAACTGCTCCTATACTTCCCCAAGGCATGCCCATCGGCATAGATCTTTGCTTGTTAATGCTAGTACAAGTTTCCCCACTGGGGACAATAAATTGCACGGTTAAGCAAGTATATAATTTTATGCTGATCAGCATTTTTGCTTATATGTTGAAATTAAGGCAATGTAGTATATGTGCAGTATGTTATCAGTGTCAGTGCAATATAGGACAATTTGTGTTTCATGTACACTGTAATGGGTGTACACTGTGTGGGTTTTTGGCTAGGCCAGACAATCATCTCACATTAGTTACATAGCAAAAATGTTGTTTTATGGTGTGACTACAACCCTAAATTAAGGAATTGTGCCACTGATCTGCAGCCATATTGGATACACTGGATATAACTATCCACAAGATCTTCTACTAGAGGAAAACTCTGTTGGGACGGAAGTAAAATTAGATATGCTCTACATCTTCATTTATCTTGTGATTCAAACAAACTCCTTTACAAAGCATATATTTTGTATGAAATGATTTATCAGCCTTTTATACCTTGTGGCTTCTAGCTGCACAGTATCTGACTTTCAGAAATCCTAAGTAGTACATATTTATATATCCATACAAAATGATCCGCACTCACAGGTCTAAAAAATTCAACATTATTTATTTTTTAAAAGGTAAGGACTGAGGTTTCGGCCTATCGTTAGACTTTTCTCAAAGTACCAAATTGTCTGCAAATCATGCTTTAAATCTATGCAGTGGCGGGAAAAACAGCGGATATGATGCCATGTGTTAATCGCTGGTAACTATCAATTAGCATATCACTGTGACCTATGAACATCATACAATCCCTATATTTAGGGGCAGATTTACTAAGGGTCGAATTTTGAAGTTAAAAAAACTTCGAAATACGACCCTCAAATTGAAATCCTTCAACTTCGAATATCGAAGTCGAAGGATTTTTCACTGAAAGATAGAATGATTCAAACTATTTTATCGATCGATCGAAGATTTTCCTTCGACCTCTAAAGACTTCGAAAATGGTTGTAGAAGGTCCCCATAGGCTAACATAGCACTTCGGCAGGTTTAATTTGGCGAAGTATGAAGTCGAAGTTTTTTTTAAAGAGACAGTACTTCGATTATCGAATTATTCGAATGATTTTTACTTTGAATCGAGGTCGAAGTAAATTCGAAGTTGTAGTATCCTATTCAATGGTCGAAGTATTCAAAAAATGACTTCTAAATTTGAACTTTTTTAACTTTGAAAATTCACTCGAACCTTAGTAAATCTGCCCCTTAAAGTATCCACCTCAATTGATACAATAAAATAGGCTTAAATAGTTCAACTACAACAATGCCCATAATAACAATCGTTACTGACAAAATTGTAATAAATTGTAATTGTAACAATTGTAATTGTAACAAATTGTAACAAGATACAAAGTTACTATCACAAAACTGTTCAATGACTAAAATTCGTCCCTAGTGTTACCCATGTGTCAATCTCTGAGTTAAGCAATGGGGTCTCTCTGTCATTAAACTTTTTGCATCATTTGCTTTCTTGTTAACCAGTCATTCCCATAGGCTACAGGTACGGCTCTATAATATCCCTTTCAGCCTCACACTTATGTGTTATCATAACCTATATCAGTGTCTGGCTCTCTGTCAATCATTTATCTAACCACCTGACTGCTTATACATTTGTAGTACCGATTAGATCTCCTAACTAGACGCCATAAATACTCGCTTATCTGCTAGAATGTTGGTACCTAATGCCCTTTTAGCACCCTAGAGCAGTGATCCCCAACCAGTAGCTTGTGAGCAACATGTTGCTCTCCAACGCCTTGGATGTTGCTCTCTGTGTCCTCAAATCAGGTGATTATTTTTGAATTCCAGGCTTGGAAGCAAGTTTTAATTGCTTTAAAACTAAATATAGTGCCAAGTAGAGCCTCCTGTAGGCTGCCAGTCCACATAGGGGCAACCAAATAACCAATCACAGCCCTTATTTGGCACCCCAAGGAGTCTTTTCATGCTTGTGTTGCTCCCAAACTCTTTTTATATTTTAATGTGGCTCATGGGTAAAAAAGGTTGGGGACCCCTGCCCTAGAGCATCTGTATTTCAGAACTATAAAATAATGTGCAAAGTACTATACCTTAATTGTCTAAAGCATAATCTAGATTTTCACTTAGTCAATTAAATTCCCACACGTGCAAACCCACACTCACCACTGTGTGGTGCATACCCCTAAAAAACATGTCAAATGTATACATTATAAAGTAAAAAAACCCCACCAAATACACACTCCCCCACTATTAATTTTATATACATATGCAGAAGTGTCCCCAATAAACTGTCACACATAATCAAAATCAAAATGAAGTGCATCATTTTTATACATCATACCACATGAAATAAGATTAAAACCACTCAGTAGGAATATTAGTCATCACTTTAGTCAATTAGTAGCAGGCACCATGTTGCGAGTCATTGTTGTAGCCTGTTTTATTTTATCAATTGATGTGGAACATTTAGTAAGGCGATTGTATGATGTTCATAGGTCGCAGTGATATGCTAATTAATAGTAACCTGTTTCCAATGATTAACACATGGCATCATATCCGCTGTTTTTCCCATCACTGCATAAATTTAAAGCATGATTTCCAGACAATTTGGTATTTTGAGAAAGGCCTAAGGATAGGCCGAAACGTCAGTCCTTACCTTATAAAAAAATAAATAATGTTGTGAGTGCAGATCATTTTCTATGGACATATACGCAATTTTGACTTTGCACCCAGGCATATTAATGATTTAATTAAAGATTCAATTAAAGTTTAAAAAGGTAAGATTTCGGCAAGCCTTCAAACCCTTTTTTTTTTAAAAAAAAAAAGCTCATTATTGAAATCTTACCTTTTTAAACTTTAATTGAATCTCAGATCCAGAGAAATTTAATGGAATTGTAGCGCTATTAGCGCAGCATTCATTCCTTTTATTCTCTTTTATCTCTAAGGCACTGAGGATTTGTTGGTTTTATAGCAAAGTTAGCTCTCCTTACAAGACAGTTAAACGTAATAACGAGACCACAGTCCTCAGCGTTCTGCCTTTCTCCCACGTGTGGTGTCCCAGGGCTTAGAACAACGCAGCCAGTTTCTTCGGGACAACTCCACCTCTATACTATTTTCTAATTTCTAACTTTTATTCATGCATTGCTGACGCTTAATTTTTTAATTGTTTGATACCATGAACTCACTTTAAAATTATAACTACAGCACTAGCACCTTATTTAATTCATATAAGAACCATGAACTTTTAGATTATTCATCGATTGTGTGTAGATACATTTTGTTGAAGGTCACAGCACCTAATTTATAGCACTTAAGCAATTTAATCATAATTATTTGTATTAACACAATCGATTGAAATACCATTAATTGTATGTTGGTGCTAAATTGATTGAGAACTAAGCATATGTTTATAATAGCACTAAGCACTTATATAATTAGATCTCAATTAATTTTAGTAAGGTAGTGTGGGGTTTTACTGCTTTCTCTTGTTTTTAGTATCCCTATTCTGGTTTATATACCTCTACACAGCCTGAAATTGGGTAATACAAGTGAGTGAACATTAATTACAAGTCAACTATATTTTTGTTTGTGTATTAAAATTGCATGAACAGCCATCGTCATGTTTCTGTCCCCTCTGGGACCTTTCTCAAGGCAACCATGCCTGCATCCAATACCAATCTATATACCCCACCCCTCCATCAATAGGAAATTACATCATCACATCCTAGTGCTGTAACGTGACAAATGTAATAAAACAAATATGTAACATTGTAGTAATACCAGTGCATTTGCCTATTAATAACAATCGATTAAATATTACACCTCATAAAATGCTAATAAAAAAAAATATATATATATATATATATATATATATATATATATATCCAGCAGTATATATTACCGGTATAAGCTGGTGATTTGTTGAAACTTATCCAAGGATTTCACATCTGACTTGGAAGGCAGTGGTATTTTTCTTGCATTATACATCATGGGTGAAGATCTTTGCAAGCGTTGTTTATGATATTTTGGTTGTGGCAGATGTACAAATATATATCTATCTGACAGTAATGATACCCTGCATATTGCAGCATTCCTGCTGAGACTAGAATGAGACAAAATATACTGTGCAAATCAAACTTTGAAATATACACAGTTGTCTGACAGAGATCACAGCGTAACTAGAAAAGACGGTCACCTTGGACTTCATGTTCAGAACATTTTTGAGGTTAAAATGTGTTGAGAGACAGTGGCAACATACAGCTACTATAAGTATAATTCACGGAAATATATGTAAATCTAATAATAATGTATATACTGTTTATTTGTTAAAAGTGTCTAGAAAAAAAGAGCCATCGACCAATCTGCAGTGCAACAGTGTATTAAATATTTTGTGATAGCAGACCACTGCAGTTAGTTTAAAGAGGTACAGCTAGGAATAAAAGTAGAAAGCCATTGATTACTGAAAAAAACAAGGTCAGAAAACAATGTAATGGAAGATGTTAAGGGAGTCTTGCTTATTTGTAAACACCATCCATCCCCAACGTAATAGCTGCCAATATGGCTAAACCAACTGGGAATATGGATTCCTTCGGTGAGGATTTCATCAATGGACTGTGGGAGCGGTCCCTTTGGGTCATAATGGAAGCACTTGAAAACACTTTGGTGTATTTTGATAATAATGTGAAGTGATGTGGGACATCCTTTTGGAGAGGAAGCCACTTTTGAAATGACATAACATTAGTTTAAACCTTGTTTTTTTAACCTTAGGAAGTGCACTTAATATTCCCTTGTGCAGTAATACAGAACTTAGTGATTCACTAAATGTGACCTCTAATTCTCTATCATGTGCACCACAAACTTCATCATTAGATATATTTTTATCTCTTACAGATGCTTATTTGCAAGCACTAGTATTCTACAGCGAAGCAGAGTTAGGGAAAAATGAGGGCAGTAGCAAATTAGCAAGCAAGGAGGAAAAGGTCTAAGTGCAGTAGGCAATTTACACTTTTCCCCAAAGTGAGTTGCATCTTAAACCACTTCTATTAAAGGTACTTGCATAAATGCTCTCCTTACACTTCTGTTTAGTTGTGCTTGGCACCACTCAGTTCTTCCTGCCTTCTATACCAAATCAGGCACTGCTGCACCTACTGACGGAGAGCAATCCTGGCGCTTCCACATCCAACTGAACAGGTGGTAACTTCTGGGTTCCCTTCATGTTCTGTGTCAATAGGTGCACTGCACTTGTGAATAAAGAATCGGGCGCAGACCTCACTCTCTCAGCAAACACCAGAAATTCAAGTTTTAGTGAACCTCGTGCAGTTTCATCCATTTGCCAAATCAGACCCAATTGCAGTAGGCACAAAAGTGTCAAGAGAATTGGTCGTTTGTATAGACAATGATGCTGGGATTCTGGGGGAAAATGGTGCATTGTGGGAAAATGTGGTGATCATGCTCAAACTTGTGAATGAACCCTTCTGTCTTTGATTTTTATTAGTGTTGCGTATGACAAGCTCTCTCCAATGAGATAACTTGAATCAGAGCTTGAAATAGCATACCGTACCAGCTACAAAACAACAAGGCCATCATTCATTTGGTTTCCATTTATGTAACCTTAACTGAATTAAGTATAACTTGAGATTTTACTCTTGCTTGGTTTTCTTCTCTATTAGCATTTGTTTTTCTTAGCTTCTCTGTATGCTTCTTTGTTTTCATTTTCCCCCTAAAATTACATAAACATCCAGCACATTAAAATGAAACATGGGCTCTGTTATATCAGGTGATCTCCATCATTACAAATGTTTCAGTAGAAAACCTGTTTAGCAATGATCATAATACAGTTGCATTTCTTGCACATAATAAAAAAGAAATAAATAAAAAAAAAAAGACTAAACTCGATTTTAAATATGCTAATTTATTGAGTAGTACATTTTTACTTGCCAAGACACACAGACTAGGACGACATTTTAAAATTTGCAGTAGAAATGCTTGATCTTTTAAAATAAATAGTAATCTATTGCAGTTCTGAAGTTATCCCCTAAGGAGAAAAAAAAAATCACAGCCAATGTGTCTTAACACAAACGTAATAAAGGAAATAAAAGAAAGAAATGGGCGTTTAAGTTCTGTGAGACAGAGGGAACAAAAACGTAAAAGGCTACAATAAAAGTTGCAGAGTTGTAATTATATTATCCAAATAAATCCTGCTTAACTTCTAGTTGACAAAAAGTCCAATTTGAAATCCTTCTGCTGTATTACAGATGGATGTAACCTCTTGTTACGCTAAAAATTCATCAGTCTGACATTAGAATTAACTGTTCACTGATCACTGCCATCACTTTCCAATATCCATCTGATTTCTGAATTTCCAACTGGATGCTATTCTTATGTTGGCATCCAGCTGACACATATGCGAGTTATGTATTAAAAGGCATTAAGTTTGCCCAGGAGAATTAACCCATAGTAACCAATCATAAGGTAGCATATACTGGTCACCTGATTAAAAGCAAACGTCTTATTGGTTGCTTTGGGTTACTGCTCCTGGGCAAACTTAGAGGCATATTTATCAAGAATCGAATTTGTGAGTTGTCTGAGGGGTTCTCTGCCTCAAATAAACTTGAATTTCAAATGTTTGGGTATTTATGAAAAGATGCAAATGTCAAAAACTCAAATGAAAAATGACGGGAAAAAAACTTTAATGATCAAGTTCATGTTCCAAAAACAAAAACTTGAATCAATTCAATTTATGTCCTGAAAACTCGAATTGATCGAGGTTTTGGATAAAAACCCCCTCAAATCAGCCAAAAACTTGAGTTTTGTCTTGGACAACTCCCATTGACTTCTACATGACCTCACAAGCTTTTGGATGGCAACTTTTTACATTTGAATTTCAAGTGTGGTAATATGCAGAGGCCAGAGAAGATTACAGAATAGAAAGGCAACAGATTGTATCGACTTTTAAAAGGTATGTTGCTGAAACTATGCAGTACTAGGGCCACTATGACTTTTATGGTTGGAGTCACTTGAAATAAGACTTTATAAAAAAACACTGTGTCATTAGATGCTAGGGACCACACAGTCTTGAAATGCTGGGGGTCATATGGTGTCTTAAAATGTTTGCAGAGACTGTATGTAATATCGGTGACCATCTGTGCTACGTAATGCTAAAGATCACATTGTCATGCAGGCCAGATTATCCTTTAGGAAACTAGGAATCTGCCTAGTGCTCGGTGGCCCAGAAACTGGGCTCATGTATCTTATTAAAATATTGAGGTTGCTGCCACTGGTTGTTGCCATTGCTTCCCAGTGCTGTCAAGGTAACCCTATGGCTCATGGGGGCAGATCCTATTGAAGTATTAATATAAACAGTGGATGGAGAAATAAGGAAACAGTATCTGGACTGGAATCTGGCCTATAACCTAATCGGATATTATTAGGTGCCTGCAAGACATGACTTATCATGTGTGCTTTATTGCCCAGTAATGATATTCAAATCTGAACCGTTTTGCTTTGCCAAAAATTCGCAAAAATGGGGAAAATTTAAGTCTATGGGTGACAATTGTTTCAGACCAATCTCTGGGTTAACATCATACAGGGAAAAAATGTCACAAAACGTGTAATTTCTTTTCCATTGATTGCTAGCATATTTAAAAGAAAACATGAATGTGCTTATGTTTGTGAAGATTCTCATTCATTCAGGTTATGGTACATCCGTAGAAATAGTCAAATTGTCTGAATTTGCTGTGTTTTTTTCCTTGAAGACATTTCATCGGTCATCCAACTAGCTTTCTTAATTCAGATTAATTTGTAAATAGTATATTTTTTTCGGTAATTTATCCTCTGTGATGTTGCTCCAACCAGCAAAATCTGTTTATCATACTGTAATCATAATGAATGTGCTTAATTGCGATTCAAAAATCAACCTCAAAAGTATGTTGCATTATTCCATTACTTTCTATGAAGTTAAAAAATCACTATTGTTTTAACAATTTCAAAAGATCCCCATAAACTTGCTTGAAATCTTCAGATACCCACACTGATATAGACTCTGGACAAGTTTTTCATTTTTTTTTCTGCCAAATCTTGAAAATTTCTTGCAGTCCTTTCTGGTTCTGTTTTCTACAGTTCAATTTACTATTTTAGAATGCAGCAATTTGATTGGTTGCCATAGGTTACTGCCCATGGGCAAATTTGCCCAGTGTTGATAAATTACCCCCACAAAAGGGTAAGATCAAAATCTAAGTAGACAAAATCTAAATCAAGGCACCGTTCAACTTAGTGAAGTGAAGATAAACTTGATTATTTCAGAATGTTTAATGGATTGTATTTAGAAAACTTCATATTTCACTATGCTGGAGCTTATATTACATTTTCATTTTTGTGATAGTTCCCCTTTAAATTGTACAGTGATTCTCTATGTTAAATGGTATAGTCAAAAATGTACATTTCATTGAACTTGTGATTCACTGCAAAACCGTGCAGCAAATACAAATAAAAAATATTGCTTTCGCTGTGGGTCAACCCATCACACTGCAAATTATGCTACATGTCCTGCAAAAGCTGTCCAATGCCGCAAATGCAAAAAAGTAGGACATTTTGCTAAGATCTGTCATAGTTCTTCTAAAGATGTTCATGAAGTCACTACTACAAATGTCACAGTATTAAGTGTGGATAAAGCTGGTACATTTATTCCAGACAAGTTTATATGCAGTGTCAGTACTGCTTCTGCTGACAAGGGACACTCCATTAACCTGATGCTGGATACAGGTTCAGCTGTTTCTATACTACCAAAGGATATTTTCTTGACATACTTTGTAAACGATCCGCTTGTTGCACCTGCCCTGACACTGGTCAGTTACTTAAAGGATCCAATCCCTGTGCTTAGTTGCTTGCCAGTGACTGTATAATTTGAATCAAATACTGCAAAATGCGACTTTCACATTGTGAGTAAGGGTACTGCTATACCTGGAAGGGATCTCTTTGCTGCATTAAACCTACAATTAGTTGATGGTCTCATTACTACAGCACCAGTGCCTGCCATACAGCCAGTGTCTAAAATTTCACCACAAAGCAACACTTCACTGGTTTGTACACAAAGTAAAAATGGATGCTGATGTGGTAACTTGTCAGAATCGTGATAAAACAGCTATCACACATACATCACCACTTCAGCCAGTACCATTCCTGGAAAAAACTTGCTATTGATATTGTGGGTCCTTTTACAGATGCTCCTATAGACTGCAGATTTGCTATAACCTTGATAGACTATTACAGTAAAAGGTCTGAAATTGCATTTGTTTCTCATATAACATCAGCTACAGTAATAACATTTCTGTCTACAGTCTTATCTGAGTTTGAATTCTTTCTGAGAGAAAGGAATATTGTGTATAGGAAATCTTCATTGTATTACCCACAAGCAAATGGAGAAATCGAGCGATCCAATAGAAGTCTGAAAGAAACACTACATACAGAAAATCTTTCTGGGAAATCTTGGAAAGTATTTACAACAGAGTTCCTACATAACTACAGAGCAACGTGCCATGCAACAACCCAATCATCTCCAGCTGAATTATTACATTGCAGACAGATGCGCACTAAGTTACATGTTGCAGACATCAAACTTCCACAAAATACAGTGCCTATAAAATAATCTACTGCTGACATTGTCAAACGATAACAAGCCAAATGCAAGGCTTATACAGACAGAAAACATGGTGCAAGAGAAGTACACTTTCAGCCTGGATTTTTAGTCAGAATTAAGAAACCAGGACTACTGGAACAAGGACAATCTAAATTTACTACACCACTTGAAGTGAGACGCCAGCAAGGACCATACACATATGAACCGTCTGATGGACGCATATGAATCCAAGTTGTCTTGCTCATGTTAAGAATGACTTTGGGGAAGCTCCATTTGATGAAGAACATTTTCCTACTCCTGATACCTACTGTAATAAGCCTGAAGAAAGTGAACCTATAAGGCGTACTGAGAGAATCAGAAAACTACCTGCATGGACCAAGGACTTTGTGATGTGAAGAATGTATAATATTGTTTTAAAATGGATACTGTTTAATTGTGGCTGTTTATTATAGTTGTGCAAATGCTTTCCTACTATAGGGGGAATATGTGGTGTTTATACAAATACTGTGCATACTTTCTATACAGCTTGTGGTGTTTGAGTTGCTTACTGTTGTGTAATGGCTGCATGAGCCTGCTAATAAAGCACTGTTATACTCTACTCATCCTCGGCTACCAAAACATTACACACACCAGTCCATCTAGCCTTTATACATTACATTTTTGCAAAAATAACTATATTAGAAACATTTTTTTATTTAGCCTTTTTTACAATAGCCCATTTACCCAGTTTTTTATTTTTACACTGAACGGTTCCTTTAAAGCAAAGGGCATGCAAGAGACCGATAACTAGGCGGATTGCACATTTTATGTGCTGCTAAATTAAAATAACAATAAAAAAAATTTAGTAGACCCTTCAAGGTAATTCCATAAGAGCAATATAAAAGAAAAATAAATCATCAATCTAAAGTACAATGACAAAACAATGATTTAAACACTTATGCCACCAATGCATGGAACATGCATTTGTCAAGAGTTTTCCTTCTTCATTTTCTCATATTATCTATTAATAACCGACTATAATATCCTCAATCCATATTGTGGTTTATGTATCTTCATACAGTATAAATGTGAGGGTCAGCATTGTATTAATTGATGTTAAATGAATGCTTGATCCAGGGAATGTTTCCGATCGCCATTGGGGCCATGGAAGGTATTTTTTTCCTCATGAGGCATAATTGGCACTGGCTTCAGGCTGGGTTTTTTGCCTTCCTCTGAATCAAAGCAGTGGATATATGATAATGTATTTTAATTTTTATTTGTCACAGCAGCGGTAGGACTGTACAAGAGTGCTGCACAGGTAAATTTATAAGAGGGAAAAAGGAGGTTCTCTCCTGTGACCACATGGGGGGTTGATTGATTCAGACTATACTACTGCTTGTGCTAGGTGACAGCCTGCTTGGATTTCCTATAAAGAAACTGCAGATTCAGGACCGACAGCAGAACTTCTCTCATGGTGGGAGATGCAGCTCCTACTGCTTCTCTCTGTAGGTAGAGGCTGCCTAATACTGAGTGGTGGATATAATGACATAGCGCTGATCTCAAGTCTTCAGTGAGGAACGGGTGAGCATAGTAGAGATCTCTTATGGAATTCTGGCTTTGAATATCACCCTGGAGTGAGGCTGGCAAGGTCCTATTTATTTGATAAAATGTGAATAAATGTTGTGGCGATTTTATACCATTTCTGGCTCCTGGTGTTTCATTATGGTATGTAACAATGGGGTTCAGTGGGATGGATGAAAGTAAAGGGTTAATCGAGGAGTCCCCTTGTCATGTGTTGTGGTTTAAAAAGTGGGATTACTGTAAATATCAACCAAACAGAAACATTTGTCATTTAGGACCGGATTAAACTTTACCAATTAAACTACCCCATTAAAAACAAGGTCCATTTACTGTATCTTACAGTAAACAGAAAATTTTTTTTAAGTGACTTGCAACATGACCAGACATTTTAACTGGATTTTGTCACTTTATGTCACACATTTTATTACAAAGGGCCTTGTTTTTAATGGGCTACTTTTTACTTGCAACAATAAAGGTTACGTTTTAATTTAATCCTTATGGGAAGTGCCCATATTAGATAATGTTCTGTCGATTTCTATACTGTACATTAATAAATTAATCCAACATATGACTAAGGTGCACTCCTTAGTGACCAGGCTGTTTTTCCTTTGCTAGCAGTTGTTTGGTGGATGGGAAATCAATATATTCTTAATATTCCAGTATTCATTAAGGTTATACAAGTATGGTCTCCATTATCCGGAAACCCGTTATCTAGACAGCACAGAATCAGGAGAATGCCATCTCCCTTAGACTTAATTTTAAAAAAAATGATTTATATTTTTCAACACTATTCTCCTGCCCTTTGTAATAATTAAACAGTACCTTGTACTTGATCCTAAGATACAGTCAATCCTTATTGGAGGCAAAACATTCCTATTGGGTTTAATAAATGTTTAAATAATTTTTTAGTAGACTTAAGGTATGGAGATCAAGAGTACAGAAATACCCCTTTATCTGGAAAACCTGTAAGATTGACAGATATTTGTAAAGATATTTTAAAATATGTTCGGTATAACATTTAGCATACATATTTGTAGAAGAATCCAGTTTTCGGCAGCTGTACTCATTTTACAACTTTATAGTAAAATCTTACATTTTTATAAACTAAAACAAAGCTCTAAGACGAGTACTCAGAGCCAGAATTGCTAATATATTTTGTTTTTTCTTTACTCTGATTTGTGCTGAGAAAGGTTTTCCATGCATGTTTTCCCTCTAACCTTATTGTGTCTGGTTTAAAACCCGGTGAAATACAAGCAGCTTTGCAACTGGTGCTTTTCTCAGAGGGAAAATTATGTCTGCTGCTATGCCTTGACAGGTATAACACAAAAATTACAAATGACTACCCCTGTGGATACAAACATGGCCCAGATACTGTGTATATCACTAATAATTCTTCTACATATAGCAACCTGTGCTTCGTACATGCACTCAGTATGACTATTTGTTCAGTCACTCCAGTTCTTTATCCAACCCAAGTGTCTTTATTTTGTAGCGCTCATAGTATAGGTTCATTATTTTACAGTGGATATGAAATTCAGAACTGTGAATGATACATTTCATTACTTCAATGGACAACTTAATAACAGCGATTTTCATTTAAAATTCAATATCAGGCACCACCTTTGACTGACAGGTTATCATAGATTAAATTGTGAAGCTATGATTTTAATATATTTATTCAAAACCCAGCACAGCTGTTTCAATGTAAATGTAAATCACCACCTATACAGTAGTAATGCAGAGACATCTCTATCTGATAATAATAATATTATATAATAATAATATTTCGACACCACGAAAATGTTGAGGTTTCATGGAAAAACCAGTGTCAAACCCCAAAAACTCCAAACATTTAATTAAGGTGAAAACATCTACATCATCATCAACTACCTAATGACTTATGTTTGTTCTTATACACTTTAAAGGAGTTCTTCACGTTCCAACACTTTTTTCAGTTCAGTTGGTTTCAGATAGTTTACCAGAAATAAAGTTACCAGTTACTTTCTAAATTTCTATGTGTGACAGTTTTCTAATTTTAAAGTGTAAAGTTGAATTCTTCACCTTCTAAAGCAGCTCTGGGAGGAGGGGTCGCCGACCCTGTAAACTGTTCTAAATTGATACATATAGTTGATACATTTCTTATCTTTGTCCCTGCTGAGCAGAATCTCTGGGTTTCATTAAAGGCAATTGTTATAATTGATACAATAGTTGCTAATATTCCAGAGACGCTGCTGAGAAATATATCGACTAAATGTTTTAAAATTCTAACAGTTTATAATACGCACAAGAATCACTGAGCTGTCAAACTCAGACACCAAAGACAGGGACATTACAATGTAAACTTAAATTTTGGAAAAACTGTAAAAAAAAAAGGAAAGTAATTGGAAAAAGTCTTTATTTCTGATGAACTATCTGAAACCAAATGAACTGAAAAAAGTGTAGTAAACAAATTTCACCAGCCATCAACTGCCATAAAGTGTAGCTAAATACCAGAATCCCTGATCATAGTGGATAACCACAGAGGTGAGGAGGTGCATATAGAAACAAAAATCATAATTCACAGTTTAGTTTGTCACATATGCCCCTTTCCATATTGCATTTCATGAAGATGTGTATCAGAAATGATGTTTTATTATACTGCTCTTGATTAACATGTATGGAGGATGGCTTTTTTACTACTCCACTAAAGCGAATGCTTTATCAATGTTCCAATTCAAATTTTTGCCACGATTCAAATCTTTTGCACAAAAAGTCACAAATTCAAATTATGTTTTCAAAAAAATTGGAATGTTTGGTATTTATCAAGCACAAAAAAACTTGAATTTAAATCTTAGGCATCTAAAATCTTGCAAGCTCTTGTAGAAGTCAATAGGGGCTAGGGTTGCCATCTGTACATTTTAAACCTGGACAGCACGATTTTTCATCATCAGTCCCGCCCCCAATGTCATCAGCCCCCCCCATGATGTCATCAGCCCCTTCCCCCAATGTCCACCCAATGCCACTGGCCCACCCCCGATGACATCCGCACTGCCCCCTGCCTGAATTAAACGAATTGAATAGGTGGCAACCCTATGGACAGCAGACATGAATACTACCAAGGATCATCAGTTAATGGTAACCAAAAGAAAAATGTGGATGATTGTATAAAGGGGTGGGCAAGAGTTCTGAAAATTGAAAAATAAATAGATCGGATCAGAAGAGTAGGAATTGGGAAAGAACTACAAAAATAATATTTTCTTGAAGCAGCCTTCAGTAGGTTTGTATCTAATAGCCTAGGAATTGATGATAAATCATTCTGAGAGGGGTAAGGGGCCTTTTAAGTATGAATGTTTTTCATAATGTCTAGGACATATCCCCTAGAGAGCCCAACAGCCATTCAGGAGATCAATTACTGGGAGACCAATGAAACATGTGAGTTCCCCTCTACCAACTAGTTGAAATATCACAGATTTTAAATATATAAATTATAATTGTTTGGCTTCTTCATAATTTCTCAAACAGATGTTGTGGAACTTCTCTGTGACTAACAGGAACTGTAGAATAACACCGATGATGGCAAATCTCAAATACTTTACCTATTCAAATGAATTGTTTTTGCTGGGCTTTATATTTGCATTTTTCTTGCAGCTTCATAATTGTCAGCATTAATAAGTCCATTCCATGTTAATTGATCTCCCACTGCACATTTCCTGTACTCGGCTGAAAGTATTTGATTTATTACTGTTATTTTTCTTATTGCAATTTTCTCCACTAAATGGAGAAATAGTAAAAGAAGAGCAAAAATATCAGTGGGAGTCTGTATTTATTATCTTTCTAATATAAAAGCATCCACAGTAAGAAGTTTCCTGCTGTTTATCCCTAGTGGGCAGAGGCATTGAAACTAAACAATGTAAACATAATACAAAGCTAATCTATTATAATGATCAATAATGGGTAGTCTTGTACAGTTATAAGATAAATGACAGACTATAAACACGTAGCAAGATCTTGGGGAAATAAAAGTACATTCCTAAATCAGATAAATAATGATTTTTTTAGCAATAGAAATAAAAATGAGATCTTAGTCTGAAGAAAAATGTAATGCAGTTAGACATTTGACATACAACTCTTTATATTCGTATTATATTTAAACAAATGGTGTAATTTCTCACTTAAACAGAATCTGCTAGATGAAATCAATGGAACATTTGACTTTTTTCTCCATTTAAGATATAGTTTAATTTATTTCTGAATGGTTTTAAAATCCATGACCCATATGTTTATAATACTTAACTACAGGGCTTTCAGTAATTTATCTATCATTTTGTCTGTTGGACAGTTGACACTATGGGGGAGATTTACATAGGGTCGAATATCGAGGGTTAATTAACCCTCGATATTCGACAGCCAAATGTTAAACCTTCGACCTCGAATATCGAAGTCGAAGGATTTAGCACTATTCCAATGATCGAACGATCAAAGGAATAATTGTTTGATCGAACGATTAAATCCTTCAAATCGAACGATTCCATCGATCGAAGGATATTCCTTCGATCAGAAAATTGTTAGGAAGCCTATGGGGACCTTCCCCATAGGCTAACATTCGCCTCTGTAGGTTTTAGGTGGCGAACTAGGGGGTCGAAGTATTTTTTAAAGAGACAGTACTTTGACTATCGAATGGTCGAATAGTCAAGCGATTTTTAGTTTGAATCATTCGATTCAAAGTCGTAGTCGAAGGTCGAAGTAGCCTATTCGATGGTCGAGTAACCATATTCGACCATTCGAAATTCAAAATATTTTTTCTTCTATTCCTTTACTCGAGCTAAGTAAATGGGCCCCTAGGTTTACAGGTGGAGGCTTTTTTGTAAACCATGCTTGTTAATTTGTACTTTCCATTAAAAAATGCTTTGACTATATGGAAAAGTGAATGGTAGCTTTCTAAAAGCGTCTCCATGTTAGTATGTGTGAACCGGTAACTGGAACACAGTGTGAAGGAAGATATATTTCCCCTAGGTTCATGTCTTACTCCCATATGTACAGCAGTTCTGAGTGGGTTAATTCCCCCAGAAAGTCTCATCTGGGGAATAATTAGCAGGCTAGATCTGCTGCTGCTAGAGAGGGTTGGGGCTCAGAGTAAAAGCTTGAGACACACACTGAGGAGCAGGCCCGGACTGGCAATCTGTGGGGTCGGGCATTTGCCCTAGGGGCCGCTCTATATTTTGCTTAAGTGGGCCGCTCCTGAGAAATAATACTAATTAGAATTTACTTTCCTTTCAATGCATCTGGAGGGCTCTAGGACCGCTCCTCCGTCCTAGCTCCCACTGTGGCTCCGCCCCTCCCACTTCTCTCGTTCTCTGCTGCTGCTGTTGCTGCCGTTCACAGTGGAAGCCGGATGAACAGGGCCTTCAGCAGGGCATGTCAGTCCCCTGTCTCTGCGCTCCTGCATCAGCACAGACAGCTGCAGCACACTACTGGAGAGGTGCGGATTATATTTTTTATGCTGATTGCTGGCCTGCCTGTGCTGAGCCTGAACGCAATGCTCCCAAAAGCATCCAGGCACAGCAAAACCTACAGTAACTACTGCTCCACTGCAATGAGACGCAGCTTAAATATACCGTGGAAGACTACCAAATCATCTACCTCTTGCAAATTTCGGTGGGTCTCTAAATCTTAGTGTTCCTTATAGTAAATGTTTTGTACTATACATAATGGGGGGTCACTTAACAGGGAAAGGCCTTTGATATTTGAATAAACCCCCTTACTTGCTCAAGTTATATAAACAGGGTATTGCATTAGAGATAGCAGGGGCCCAGGAGTACAGCTGGCCTGCCTAATACAGTACTAAGTTTCAAAAATGTGTCAGGGTTGCGTCTTTATACCTAATAAAGGGATACCCCAAATATGTTGCAGATGACACAATGAAACACAGGGGAGCTCCCTTTAATATATTATCGTCCTGCAGAGGTTATCTATCAGAGGGGTGCTGGTCCCCCTGACTGAGCACCAGGCTATTTATTTATAGGATGCCTGGGGAGGCTGACACATATAAACATTAACATAACAACTGGAGAAATAAAACTGTATGTTTACGCACAAACAACACAGTAAATTGCCAGGTCTTAATGGTGACCCTATAATCCCAAACCAAACACAAATATTGACGTAAACAGAATCTGACAGTTAATGAATAAGTATACTTTTTATTATGGGACATTAACAGAAATCCATTAAGCTTTATGGTGGTACTATAATTCATGCTATGTATCTAGGCATTTTAACACAAACACACCAACACAGGCACAGGTCACACTCTACAGAGAATCTTCCCACACTGTTTGACCCTGCCCCATGCCACCAGCCTATTCCCTCCCGTGGCCCTATGACAGTGTGGGCTCCCTCTGCAGAGCTTGGCTGTGGCATCATACGTTTTAACAGTAAGAGCTGTCATCTTGCATCCACCAGAAGGTAGGCTCTGGGGTCATGGAGGTGAGGAGTTTACTAAAGGGGCCCTGCTGAGGAAAGAGACAGGGAAGGTGAGAGTGTGTATGTTCTGCTCTGGAAAATGAAGTAATGTTGGTGTATTTAGAGAGAAAGATAAACTATGAGATGAAAGACAATAGTGTTCTATTCATGTGTCTTGTGGAGTTAAGAAAAATGTTTATTTTTGTGTCTACATTCATGGGAAAATCATGGTATTTAGCTGGAAGGCCCTATATTCCTTTTGTGCACAGCTTCCTGACAATTTGTCTTCTAGGCCAGGAATCAATAGAAACAGATGAAGTGAGAGTTTGGCTAGGTGGATCCCAATTGGCATGGTTTAAAGGAGAACTAAAGCTTAACTAAAGACGTTGGCTAGAAATGTTGTACATTATGTTTTGGGCTTCTGTACCGGCCCAAGGCAACCACACCCCAGTAAAGATCTGTGTCTCCAAAGATGCCCCAGTAGCTCCCCAACTTCTTTTCTGCTGATTCACTGCACATGCTCTGTGCTGCTGTCACTTACTGAGCTTAGTGACCCCCTCACAACATACAGTACATATAGACTATCAATGTCACAATATTAGACGGATTAGTAATTAATAAAGATAAATACTACAGAACTGCACAGAAACCAGTGCAATTAGCATCAGAATTAAATAATCATCTTATATAACAGGCCAACCTAATTTTCTGCTTGATAATTTGTGACAACCTCTAAGTTTAGCTTCTCAACAGCTGCTCAGAGCCCACTGAGCATGTGAGTGTCACAGACACTTTCCAAGATGGTGACCCCCTGTGACAAGTTTGAAGTCCTGCATCATTGCTGCTATTGACAAGCTGAAACTGTAGGCTGGTGTCATAAGTCCAGTATATAAAATATGGCATTTTTTGGGGTTAGTTCTCCTTTAAAGAAGCATTTTCCCCAGAGAGCTGTTATTTGCTCAGGTTTGTTGCAAAGCCACAAAGGCCCGGGCCTAAGGCGGCATTCCTACAGTTATAGGGGGATCGCGGGAGACAACAGAATAGGGGAAGCCGGAAGCCAGAAGCCGGCAGTACTTGGTCGGCTGGGAGAGCAGCAGAAGAGCTCAACCCACACCCTCCCGCGACCAGCACATTTTGTCCAGGGGTCGGCCTGAACCCGCCCGACCCACGGGTTCCGCGGGCCTCGGGTCGGCCCGCAACATCACTAAAAGGCAGGGTTACAGCAACAGTTAGCAGGAGAGAAGCAGAGACAGGCACTGGAGTCCCCACCAAAATAGCCCCACCAAAAGGGTTCCACACCAAAATAGCCCCACACTTGATAAGACCGGCCCTGGGGTGCTGCACTTGCATACCTTTAGAACTGCTGCCGGCTGAGTTATACAGGGAACTCTGAGTATCACTCATGTATTATAAGGGATAATGTACCCCCTACTGTAAATGATAAGGATATTTGAAGTCACTGAGGGGTTCTGTGACCATATAAAGGCACAAGGCTGCAGGTTGAGTTATACAGGGAACTCTGAGTATCACTCATGTATTATAAGGGATAATGTATACACTAATGTAAATTATAAGGATATTAGAAGTCACGGAGGGGTTCTGTGACCATATAAAGGCACAAGGCTGCAGGCTGAGTTATACAGGGAACTCTGAGTATCACTCATGTATTATAAGGAATAATGTACCCCCTACTGTAAATGATAAGGATATTAGAAGTCACTGAGGGGTTGTTCTGTGACCATATAAAGACACAAGGCTGCAGGCTGAGTTATACAGGGAACTCTGAGTATCACTCATGTATTATAAGGGATAATGTACCCCCTGCTGTAAATGATAAGGATATTAGAAGTCACTGAGGGGTTGTTCTGTGACCATATAAAGGCACAAGGCTGCAGGCTGAGTTATACAGGGAACTCTGAGTATCACTCATGTATTATAAGGGATAATGTACCCCCTACTGTAAATGATAAAATTGGTATGTATCTTATAGGATGCATTATTAGAAACTAAAATGTACTCCTTTTGTATTTATTTATGACTATATATTTATATATATATATTTAAAATATGCTCGTGTTTAAATAAAAGACCAGCACGCATTTCTGTGTGGGCTGCTTTGATTTTTTTTGCCAGGGCTGCTTTTTACTCCCAGTCCGGCCCTGCTGAGGAGAGCTGGGAGCTGAGTGTGGCCATTGGAAGCGGCTGTTTATGTTTCCCCAAAGGGAAAGGACTTTTGCAAAGGTACTGTGACTGAGGAGTTGTACTGTTTGTGTTTGACCGGAAATTCCAGAAGGGGACCGGTAGTAGAGATGGAAACTACTCTGTGTATTAGTTAGAGCCCAAGTGGGGCAAGGATTTTGTTTTGTTTTATTTTGTTTTATGCTGCTTTGCTCACAGAATCTTTATAAGTGAACAATAAATGGACTTTACCCATCTGTTCGTATGATCCTGCTCACATATGCTATACTTGGATTTTCACTAGTGGTAAATAAACTTGCTTACTTTGCATTTTTAAATCAAATTGTCACTGAACATGTAGATGAACAGATGCATATTACAGACCACTCACAATGAATGTTAATTATGGGTTAACATTTTTTTTCCTAATATTTGTACTCCTGTTCCTGGGCAAATTATATCTAATAAAAAAAGCCCTGTAATTTTACCTGTCTGAGCTTTCATATTTGAAAATGATACAAATGCACATGGTTTGTCACTTATATATGAAAGATTAGATCATTGGAGAATACAATCAATAACCCAATTTACTTAATAAAAAGGCAACAAAGATTTTTTTTATTGGACTTTTTTATTGAAATTCCCAGTTTGTTCATTGATTGTCAGTGTAAACATTTATGCAGGGATGGCATTTTTTGTTTGTTTTTGCTTTTTTTTATATTTTATTAATTTTAAATATTTTAATAATAATATAGGCATGGTGTCATTCATCCAGAAAAATCAGAATGAAGGAAAGGAATATTCACATAGCCTCCCTTTAAATAAAATAATATTTCCTTTTCTCTGTAATAATAAAACTATACATTGTACAGGTATAGGATCCCTTATCTGGAAACCCGATATCCAGAAAGCTCCGAATTACGGAATGGCTGTATCCCATAGACTCCATTTTATCCAAATAATCCAAACTTTTAAAAATTATTTCCTTTTTCTCTGTAATAATAAAACAGTAGCTTGTACTTGATCCCAACTAAGATATAATTAATCCTTATTGGAAGCAAAACCAGCCTATTGGGTTTATTTAATGTTTAAATGAAATTCTAGTAGACATAAAGCATGAAGACCCAAATTACAGAAAGATCCATTATCCGGAAAACCACAGGTCCCAAACATTCTGAATAACAGGTCCCATACCTGTACTTGATCCCAACTAAGATATAATTAATCCTTGGAGGCAACACAATCCTATTTGGTTTAATATATTTTGAAAGATTTTTTTAGTATAGAGATCCAAATAAGAGAAAGACCACTTATCTCAAAAATCCCTAGGACTTAAGCATTCTTGATAACAGGTCAAGTGTGTGAATGGACAACGTGTCTGATTAATGTCGTTTTTAGTAGTTAAAAAGAACTCCTATTTGCTTTCCAAGAGCCAACCTGAAGGTTATTTAGGTTGAAATTTGGGGATGAACACTTATTTGCAGTCCTAAATAATTGGCTAATACTAAATACTGAAAACTAAAGCTTATGAATGGCTTATGCTGCAGATAGAGTTTATCTATAACCTTCTAATAAACTAAGGAGAGGCCCTGACCAAATGTTTAACCCAACATATCGCTTAAATCCAAACCCTCTGAACTAGACTTGGTTCAGCAAGTCTGCATATGTGACAATATAATCCATTCGATCTGAAACTTTTAGTAAGGCTGCCTGAGCTGTTTCGCTTCAGTTTTCAATTAAGAAAAGTATGTGTTTTGGTGTTGCTGATCTCCCCAAATGCTTAAATTCTTGTCTCAATGTTAGTCAAAAAATACCCAAACCCAATCTTATCTCTTCAGTCAGATGAATCATTGACAAGTGAAGTGCGGAGATCTGCAATTTGTCACTCCTGTGTCAGGTCTAAAGGCTTTTAAACTTTACATACTTAAATATTTAAATTATTTACCAGACAGTCCTCAGCAGTCTAACAGTTTCTTTGACAGTGGTACGGTTATATCATAAGCAATGTTTAAAATTGTATTTTTGTTAAGCAAAGGTTAGGGTTAACATCTGCTCTGGAGTTTCTTTAAATATGTAGACGCAAAATACGCTTTACGTTTGTGAAATTTTATTACATACACTTCAAATGTTTGCAAAAGTAATTTGAAAGGAACTCATTGAGGTCTGTAATCATACAAAAAGGACCCAAAAATGGTCTCCAAAACGTGCAGTGGCCTTTGCAAACGTTTTATGAGCTAACAAAACATGTTACATTCCCCCACTAGTGTCTTAGCTGGATTTTACCTATCTTTAAGGAATTCCTTCTCCCTTTCGTTGAGTTGCTTTCTTCTGGGTCCAATTGTTTGTTCCCACACTGAAAAATATTTAGGATAAAATTGATCATTGTGTGTATAAATGTGATAGGATCCTTTATTTAAAAGACTAAACCCTAAAAATGAATGTGCTAAAGATATCATATTTTATATACTGAACTTATTGCACCAGCCTAAAGCTGCAGCTTCTCAATAGCAACAATGATCCAGGACATCAAACTTGTCACAGGTGGTCACGATCTTGCAACATGCCTGTGACTCTCACATAGTGGATTTTGACAAACTAAGGTTAGGGGTCATCACAAATTATCAAGCAGAAAATGAGGTTGGTCTATAATATAAGCTGATGCTACAGGGCTGATTATTAAATTCTGATGCTAGTTGCACTGGTTTCTATGCTAGTAGTCATAGTAGTAGTGGTATTATTATGTAGTAATTGTCTGCATGAAGTACTAATCAGCCTCTTATTGTGACATTTATATTATATATATTCAGGATATTGTGAGTCCGTCCCTAAGCTCAGTAAGTGACAGCAGCACAGAGCATGTGCAGTGAATTAGCAGAAAAGAAGATGGGGAGCTACTGGGGGAACCTAGGCACAGACCTAAAAGGTTGTGGTTGCCTTGGGCTGTCACAGAAGCTCAAAACATAATGAACTACTTCTTAAGATAAGCTTTAGTTCTCCTTTAAGCTCCACTTGGACAAGGGCAATATGTAGAAGGGCTGCAGAATATATTAGTTCTGCATAAATGGTACAATTCCTGTCTTCCACCATGTACAACAGTGAGTTTGTTTATAAGAGGGAGTCTTACAGAGGCACAGAAAGACTGTTTACATTGTTAACACTAGGAATTATAGAACACACCCATCTAGATTACATTTAACAGATATCATTCCCACTCCTTAAAGTGCTGCTTTGAGAAGATGATTTGCATTTATTGATTTTATACTGTATACAATTCCCCATGAGACACTTTTTTTTTATAAAACAAATATAAAAACATTTTGCATCATATGTTTCTTATATATTTGTGCCATCCAGGGACGCAATATAGTAAAAAGGTTTAAAATAATGTGCTGTTGATCGGACAGGCCTCTGATGAAGCATGAAAGTGTTTGCCTACAGGGGCCCACAAATAAAATAAAAGTCATTTTACTAGCAGAGAATGTGATCAAATAAATGTTTGTTTTCTGTGTTGCTGACTGCTCATATCCACATTCATATAAAACATATTCAGTTATTCCGAATGTTACTAGAAAATAGCATTTCACTTTACTGTGAAGCAAATCTCGTAGGGCACATATTATTGAGCTAGATATTTTGCATCATCTCTGTGACATCTGATTAATAATTCAGTATAAATTCACCTTATAAAAGATGCAATGACTTATGTATAGGTAACTGCTGTGATGCCAATGGGGCCTACAACAAAGAGATCTACAAAGTGGTCATAAATGCAGAGATTCAGAAGCATAAAGTACCAATGCAGGATTTACCCAAACTCATCTCGGGGGGAGAATGATAGTTAACGATGCTTACTACTGTATGTTGTCAGACCAGAAAAAGCATTCCTTCTGTTGATTAGATCCCCTGATACAGCTCAGCCTGATTTTCAGGTTTTTTGGGCACAAATAAAAGCTAATGATGGTTGGAAAGTAAATGATGAATCCCAGAGCAAAGTTGTAACATCAAGAGATTTGGCCATGTAACCAATCATGATGCAGTACACAGCTCTTACTTGATGTTATTCAGAAAGTATTATGAAAGACTAATCCATAAAGGGAATAACATTGCAGACACTTTTAATATTGGTGTACAAATGAACTGCAGTTATTGGGGTTTATTCATTTCTCTAGCCTAAGCCTTGTAGTAATTACCTTGGGCTACCATTTAAAAACATGTATCCATATTTGATATTGAGATCAATATATAACAAGCTGGGAATGTGACCATTTTTATCAAGTGGCTATAGCCTTAGACACCCAGCAATGATCCCAGTTATGCTTTCATGCGGCACAAGTGCAAAAATATTAAATCAGGACATTTGATGGTAATATGGTCATTAGTTTAGTTTCACCAATCTAAACATGTGTTGAATAGGCAGATATGCCCATGTGTTGCCAGTACAACAGAAATGAGAGCAGTGCAAATCTGGTAGAGATTAATACTGAATTTTGAACTTTCACTGTCATAGCTAATGAGCAAAGAACTAAATTATACAGGAAGAAATATCAATAGATTATGGAATATCAATATATTATGGAATATCTTAACATATTTCCTTGATTGATTTTAAACAGGAAAGTTTTGAAGTTTTCCTTTTCACTTGCTAATTTAATCTCATAATGCTGTTAGCCAGCCTATATTGTAATATTTTCAGGTTGCCATACATCATCAAAACATTTACTACAGTTAAGACATATTTGTAATGATTTTCAAGATAATCACAGCATAGATATTTATTTCATAACAGTCTTGACTTGGTTATTTTCTCACAGGTCAGTTAACCTGATCATATATGATATAATAAATAAATAGTGATGGGTGAACTGGACCCATTTTGCCAAAAACAGCTAAAAAATCATCAAATGCATTGAAGTCAATGGGCATTTTTTTGCAAGAAAATATTTCAAAGATCACAACAATTTTTAAACATTGCAAAATATTATACTCATCCCTAATAATAAATGGTGAGCGCTATGGTATAATGGTATAATAATCCTTACTATACAAGCCCAGATAGAAACAGATAAAAAAAATACAGCTCCTGGTTAAAAAAGTTGTGAATATTCATAGATGAATAAAATACAATTTAAATTAACAGAACCCAACTATATGTAACTGTGAAATATGTTTCAAAGCATATCCCTATTGCACTGTTATTTTATATAGGGCATTTAATTTTTTCCCTCCGCATCTCTCTATTTGTTCCTAATTAAAAAAAAAAAAAGATACGATTTAACTTGGACAAGCTTTGGGAGATAGAAAGTACAAAAGTACTTGGATTATAAAAACAAAACATGCTTATATAAAAATAAATATTGATTACACAGTGTTCTGTCGGTTTCTCTGGAGGCTGGTCTGGCTGTCAAAAAGTATCTCCAGTAGTGTGTATAAGCAGATCCTCTAAATTTAGCGTAATCTCTGCGGTGTTATGAAACACACCATTGAGTATCTCTTTTACAGATCAGCGGATGTGCTTATACAAATCAGCCACTTGTGAGATTCAGATAAGTGAATAGGCTTTCTTTTCCTTGAATATATCTATCTGATGGCTTCATATCTTCCTGCCCTTTTCTATTTTTCTGTAGTTTTTTTTTTAGTTTTGACAAAAGGGAACACATGAAATAACACAAATGGTTCTTTCTGGTAAGGGAAAAAAGATTGTAGAATACTCTGGTGTTGTAAATTCTATTAATGCCTTTGAGAGCAGATTTGATGACTTCATAGAAGATTACAATATTCAGCGCAATAGTAATCTCCAGATTTAAAGTTTGTTTTTTATATGCATGTCAATATATATATATATATTTATATAAACTCTGGATAATTTGTCATCTTTTTCAACCAGACTATGTAACCTATCTTTCATCCTTGTTTCAATAAATCCTAAAATGAGCAGCTAAATAAAGGGTAAATCATGTAATGATTTGTTAATGGAATTATATATTATTATGCCCCATATATCAGTTCAGAACAGTGCATAACAGTACAGAGCATACTGTATGTTCAGCATTTGTGACACTACCCAAAATAGGAGCTATTGTATAATACTACAAGCATTAGTTGTATTATTGATGCATAGATAGATAATGAATTTAATATTGATTCACGTGTGCAGTTGTATACACTCACACTAGCACAGTACATGTTTTTTGGTTTTAGTTAAATGTACTTATTACATTAATAGTGGTACTGAAATTACATCTATGCCTGAGGTTAAAGAAAACACGAGTCAACCCCAAACCCTGTCCATTTATAATAATTGCATTTCATTTTTCATAGTATTACCATTTTTGATAAAAGCTTCAATAATATAAATGTACACAATAAATCATAAGGACTAGGTACAAGTAAAGCCCTAATCGTAAAATATGCTCCACAATGTATGTATATAAACATTACTTATGGGTTAATACAAGGATAATCTGAAAAAAGCAAGCACAGAAGGTTGAAATGTGAGTCAAATAGTGTCTGGCCACAGAACTTTCTAAAAACCAGAGGAACTAAAATACCTGTGGAACCAATAGATAATAACAGTCAAAAATAGGTTACTTTCCAGGTTCTTAATGAGAAAACATTGCAACTCACTATAATCCCATCTAAACAAAATACTGTATATAGTGTTGACAGTTAAGAGATAATAATTTGACATGTTTCATGGTTATCCTTAATTTTATTTATCTTAGCTGGATCTGGTAATTAACTATGGCATCATCCTTAGCATTCTACAGTTGGTGCTTCAAAACATTTTCCTTTTATTTTATGTGGGTAAATATATATATTTGCATAATACAAACCTATTTGCCAATTGAAAGTTCTATATCTATATCTCTATCGATATATATATAGATATATATAGATATATATATTTATATATAGATATATATATTTATATATATATAGATATATATATATATATATATATCTATATATATATATACACACACAGTAAATGAGTACTATATGCAGTGTTTGGTTTTCAAGAGCTGCTGCATGGACAGGAATAAACAGTGAGTTTTAAGAGATGCATCTTCTCTCAGGAACTATTCATTGCCATACAATGTATTGCTAAGTGCTTGTGTAGTCCCACACAATTTATAACAACAATGGACATGCCTAGGGGCAGATTTATCAATGGTCGAATTTTGAGTTCATGGGAGTTATTTTAAACTCCCATGAACTCCTATGAACTCAAAATTCGAGCAATTGCAATTTATTATAAAAATCGAATTTTTCAAATATATGAATATATATATGAATTATGAATAGGATTGACCCGCAAATTTGAATTGAATGTCAGGAAGGCTGCAAACAACTCCAAATTGAACCCAGGATGTCTTCCATAGGCTAAAACAGCAATTCGGCAGGTTTAAGGTTGCGAATAGTTGAATTTTAATTCGTGTATGATAAATTTCGAAATTCTAATTAGAATAAAAAAAAATTCAAATCGAATTTTAACAATTCCCTAGTCGAATTTGACAGTTTTGGCCATAAAAAAACTCAAAAATTTGAATTTGAATTCAAAAATGTCAAGTCGAATTCAAATTTTCAATTCAACCCTTGATAAATCTGCCCTCCAATCATGGAGCATACAGAAATTCTAGCAATTAGAAGGACCATTGCTTTAGACATACAGATGCAGCCACTTTGGTTTGTCTGTTTGACACAGAATAACTAAACACAGATATCCCATTTATCTCATTTAACACAGAAAACTGCGTCACAACATCCCATCTAATTAAAGCATTCACCATTGTTCACAATGGTGCTTTGGTATGCTAATGGAAAGGTTAAATGCATTAAATGAGTTAAGATGACTTTAGATAACGCAGTTTCTTCAATTAACCATGAGTCATGACGCATTTATCTCACAAATCCAAGTGGCTTCATCTGTAGTTAAATGGAAATATTAGTATCAGTGAGAATAAAGTGCCACTAGAAGCAATTTTAAACCGAAATGGCTGGATAGGAAGTAAAATGTCCTGTCCGTATTGATGTAAAGTAATCCTATTGATTTATTCTAATATTAAAATGTGTTTAGCAGTCTTAAGGCATGGTGTTCCATTTCCATAGGTACAAAAGTACATTTGCTCTTCAAATAAAAGGCACAATATTTGGTAAAGACCTACTAAAGAACTGCTATATATGGCCCTGGTAGGATTTGACCTTATAGCCACAATAGAATCTTACCTTTTCTCTTTACTTTTCTGTGCGGATTATGAATCTGGCTTCAACATTGTATATTTTAACTCTTTAATTAAAGAGCTAACTTATATATAAGAACACACAATTGCTTGTATTTAATAATAGCAACTATACAGGTATTGGGATCCATTATCCGGAAACCCATTATTCAGAAAGCTCCAAATGACAGAATGGCAAACTCCAAAAGACTCTCTTTTATACATATAATCCAAATTTTAAAAAAATGATTTCCCTTTTCTCTGTAATAATAAAACAGTAGCTTGTACTTGATCCAAACTAAGATGTAATTAATCCTTATTGGAGGCAAACCAGCCTATTGGGTTAATTTACTGTTTAAAGGATTTTCTAGTAGACTTAAGGTATGGAGATCTAAATTACGGAAAGATCTATTATCTGGAAGGCCCCAGGTCCCAAGCATTCTGGATAACAGGTCCCATACCTGTATAACTTTATTATTATTCAACAGCATTTTGCTTCTTCTTAGACAGAACTCCACTGGCACAGTAGAAATATCAGTCTCAGATGGTAGCACTGAGTTTTACCTATTATACTATCTTCTATATTCAATATATTAAAGACCTTTTTTACAAAGTGGGGACAAATTTGTAAAGTGCAAAAAACAAGCTTGAAAGTCTGAAGAGGCTATGAGGGCCTATGCACAACTGATCTAAACTCAATCTAAAATACTGATGGCATAAGATATGTGTATGTAAGAATTTGGCAACAATGTGTTCATGAGGGGTGAGCTGGGGAGACACATAGGGGGCAGATTTACATAGGGTTGATTAACCCTCGATATTCGACTGCCGAATATAAATCCTTTGACTTCGAATATCGAAGTCGAAGGATTTACCGGAATTCCTACGATCGAACGGTCGAAGGAAAAATCATTCGATCGAAGGATTTTCCTTCAATCAGAAAATTGATAGGAAGCCTATGGGGACCTTCCCCATAAGCTAACATTGGCCTTGGTAGGTTTTAGGTGGCGAAGTAGGGGGGTCAAAGTATTTTTTAAAGAGACAGTACTTCGACTATCGAATGGTCGAATTTTCGAACGATTTTTACTTCGAAGTAGCCCAAGGTCGAAGTAGCCCATTCTATGGTCAAAGTAGCCATATTCGACCATTCGAAATTCAAAGTATTTTTTCTTCTATTCCTTCACTCGAGCTAAGTAAATGGGCCCCATAGGCATACCACTTTCAGCCCCCTACCTGTCCTCTACACAGAGTTAGGAAGTGCTGGCAGGTGCGGGGTGCATTGGAGTCCTGTACACACCACCCGCTATAAGGTGGTAAGAATTGGCTGCCTTGCACCCACCAGTGCTGTGCTCCAAGGTCTTTGTAAATGACCCCTTAAATATGTTTAATTGCATTTTTATAAATTCCTGGTTGTCTCTACTGTTCCTGTTAAAGCCATCGCCTTTTCACAATGCCCATAACCACTCTTATATTATTATAACTATCATTTATAAATAAATTCATTTTTAAATATTCTTAATACTTATCTTTTTCAAAATGAAATAAAAACCCTACCTGTTGGATGACTAGCATGGTATCTGGTACAATCTTGGAACTTATGGGTGAAGATTGTATGAACAGCACCACTTATTACCCTCCTATTTATTCCTCTAACTAACTTCTTAGACTTACTCTGTGCTGCAATGACATGCACATAATCTTTGTTATTTTTCCATTGCAATTGTTGTCCCACTGTTTTTATTATTGCTGTATTTTCAGTTGCATTAATATATTGTAAAAGTTCTTGTTGAATTTAATATTGTAAAATGCTTAATGCTACTTTTTGTTATTATTTTGGACGTTTCCCAGCATTCCAGGGTTGTAAATTATTTTACCCTTAAAGTATGTTTAGGTGCAAAACTACATTGATAGGAACACAGACTGTAGCACCACCAGAAAGACAAATTCTGGGTGATAAGACTAAAAGAACACACATTTGTTCTGCACAATGACTCGAGAAAAACAGTGTATTTAAGTATATTGCAATGAATGAATGTGTAAGTCGATAGCTGCGCATTGCTGTTTAGTGTGAGAATTGCTCTCAATTTGACTTAATAAACACCAGGGCAGGTTCTGCAAAAAACAGAAACAGTACACATTAGGAAACCTTATCGATCTACTGTTACTGGTAGAATCTTTACAAAATTCTCAAAAAATAACTTCATTTTGTGTATTGCAATGAGAAAACACAAATTAGTGTTTCACACAATCATTGAACAACTGGTGCATTTTGTTGAGTTATTTAGATGGAGTTCTGTATACAAGTCATTATATTGTTTGAATGTGCTTCAGATATATTAAGGCACAGATCTAGTAACTGGATTTTAACATCTGGAGTTTAAGAAAATTACTCTGGTCATAAAAAGGTATAAAAGCATATAGTCTATATAAGAAAATATGAAATGGATTGTATGGGAGAATATGCAATATGTCAGATGCTATTTCTAATTGATAATTTAACACGATGAATCTTCTGTGGTCATCAAACAAACCTATCAAACAATATCTGCAGAAATGCAGCAGGAACAATACAAATTGCATTTTTGGACAAAATTAGAAAGTGGCAGCTTATAAAATATTGTGTTCATTTTTAAATATACTTAATCTAAGATGCAGTGCATTATTCAATTAAAAGAATTTTAATTGAAGGGAGGTACAAAAAAATAGATAAAGCACATGGACTCAAATTCCCTTCCCCTTTTTTTTTTTTACCAATATCTCACCAACATATTCGATTGTGTTTGACATTACAACATGTTGTTTGGGACAAGAAACTGTTTAATGGAATGGAAACAAAAAAAAGTGAAGCAGAGAGCAACAGAGAAACAATAAGGGGCAGATTCACTAAGGGTCGAATTTCGAAGTTAAAAATACTTCGAAATTCGACCCTCGAATTGAAATCCTTCGACTTCGAATATCGAAGTCGAAGGATTTAGCGCTAAACGTTCGTTCGTTCGATCGAAGGATTTTTCGTTCGATCGAACGATTAAATCCTTCGAATCGAAGGATTTTAATCCAACGATCGAAGGAAAATCCTTCGATCAAAAAAAGTTTAGCAAGCCTATGGGGACCTTCCCCATAGGCTAACATTGACTTCGGTAGGTTTTATCTGCCGAAGTAGGGGGTCGAAGTTTTTTTTAAAGGGAAAGTACTTCGACTATCGAATGGTCGAATAGTCGAAGATTTTTCGTTCGATTCGTTCGATTTCGTTCAAATTCGAACGAATTTAACCAATTCGATGGTCGAAGTACCCAAAAAATACTTCGAAATTCGAATTTTTTTCATTCGAATCCTTCACTCGAGCTTAGTGAATCGGCCCCTAAGTGTCAGCTTTTGAAGGATAGCTGTGCTTCAGTGTTACCTTTATAGTACACAAATTATTCTGGATATTGTGATTGTCCAAGAAGACATTCAAGCTTCTCTTAAAGGATTTAGGCAATCTGTTATTGCAATATCACAATGAAAATCATTCCACCGTCTAAATGATTTCAAGTGCCCAGCTTTAGGGGGGCAGCTTTAAGGGGCAGCCCTTGGGTGCATAGATAGAGATAGATATATAGATAGATAGATAGATAGAGACATAGAGATAGAAATTTGTCCATAATGCACGTGCTAATATATATGTGAAGTGTTATATATTACGCACTAAGGCTAGCTAGATTTGGAATTATTGGAAATATATACCCCCTTTATAACATGGTCTTATATTTATATAGCTTTTCTGTGCACTCTTCATCCTGTATCATTAAATTCTTGTTAGTTTTAGGGAAAGATAGTGAATGGCAAATGTTTACAGGCATAGGATGAAGCTATGAGTTAAAGGAAAGGTGGTAACAAGGGAAGGAGACAATGGGGGCACATAATTTTTATTTCTGCTCTGCTTTCTTTTTGTCTTCAGAAATTCAGATTGAGAAAACTAGCTGTTTCCCTTATGATAACAATGAAAACTATTTTCTCTTTCCACTTGTAATGGAGACATAATTTGGGGTGTTAAAACTGTATACATATTTTTCATTTGATGCTAAATGAATTGTAAAGCTCTATCCTTGTCATGGATCTATTATGTTAGGGGTCTCACATGTGAAGCAATACGGAAGTATTTTTTGTCTAACCAAACATTTTGGAAAAATTTTGCAAAGGGGGCTAATTCCAACGCAGCTAGTAATTCAGTGGGGCTCATTTACAAACTTTGCACAGGGCAGATTGGTTTGCATAGTGAATATATTTGCCCTGCACATGGTTATATTTATAAAGCTGGATAAGTGTGTGCAAACAGAATTCCCGAATTTATTTTGTATGCACTGCTTTTTAAATATGGCAAAAAAAGCAAATTGTGAATATTTATACGGGGACAACTTTTGTAGCAGAGAAAATATTCACAAAACAATTTAGCAAATTGCAAATGTAAGTTAATGTCAATGCTATTTTCACGGACAACAACCTCACACAGTGGGCACAGTCACGCAAACACTGCATCTCATTTGCGAGCCTTTATCTGCAAATTCACACTAAACGGAAAGACGGGCACATCATTGCAATATTATAGCGTTCAGGGAAATGCATGGGCAATACAACCATTTGTGAATAAATATGGACAAACTTTATAAACAACTCCGAGTATTCTTGGAAACTATAAGAACATTAAAAGAAAATGATGGGTTCCATACACGTTTTGATTAAATCTCACTGTTGGTTTATGTGATTTTCTACATTTCATTGGCTAGGTATGGGATCAGTTATCCAGAAACCTGTTACAGAGAAAGCTCCAAATTACAGAAAGACTGTCTCCCATAAACTGCATTTTAACCAAATAATCCAAATTTTAAAAAAATGTTTACCTTTTACTCTGTAATAAAAAAATGGTACCTTGTATTTGATCCAAACTATGAAATAATAAATCCCCATTGGAAGCTAAACCAGCCTATTCTAGTTATTTAATGTATAGAAGAGTTCAAAATGGAGTACCCCAACATCGATTTATGGTTTAAAAACAATTACTTTTACTTTACATGAATTGAGGAAATCCATTCTGAACTCTTCTACTTGATGCGACATAAGACACCAAGGGATTCCAGCACTCCATATCTATGACCACAGATAGTGCCATTTGAACTTCACAACTGATCGGTGAGTCGGAGCGGTGATTATTTAAATTCACTTATTTAATGTTTACATGACTTTCTAGTAGACTTAATGTATGAAGATTAGGGATGTAGCGAACTGTTCGCCGGCGAACTAGTTCGCGCGAACTTCGACTGTTCGCGTCCGCCGCAAGTTCGCGAACGTCGCGCGACGTTCGCCAATAGGCGTTCGCGTCAAAATCGGTCGCCCATTCGACCATTCGATCGCTAAAATCGAACGATTTTCGTTCGATTCGAACGAAAATCGTTCGATCGAACGATTAAAATCCTTCGATCGTTCGAATCGAACGATTTTCGGATGATCGAAGTTCGCGAACAGTTCGCGAACAGTTCGCAAATTATGCCGGTGTTCGCGAACGGCGTTCGCGAACACATCGGCGGCGGTTCGCTACATCCCTAATGAAGATCCAAATTATGGAAAGATCTATTATCTGGCAATCCCCAGGTCCCAAGCATTCTGGATAACAGGGGGATCCTGGCCCACATACAGTTTATTTCATTGCTGAAGAATAGAATTACCTCATCAGGTGGTATCAGCAATCAGTTATATTGGCAGTGCCCAATGATAAGTAGCTATAGAAGAAAGTCTCACTTCATACAGGAGGTGAAAGTACATGGATAGATAAAGCATTTAGAATATTCCATAAGTTCTACAGGAAATGTAAGGTTGAACCATCTTTCATACCATGTCAAGGAAATAGCCATGTTATTTATCCACTGGGGCTTATATGTTTTCATTTTATTTTAACCCAACAAAAATTTAGGGAATTGGGGTAGGACTGGGAGTAACTTACAGAGTCACTGAAGAAAAAATAGCTCAGTGAAACTTTATGTGCACATTCTTTGTCACCCATCAATCTGTACTTTAGTAAACAGCCATATTATTGGTCGTCTACTTTTGTACCAGAAAAGTCCCACCTTTTACTAGACCTGCTTGGATGTAAATGTGTTGTTTCGCTTTCCTTGGGTGGTAATTCAAAAAGGGAATAGAAGAGTTGTTTAATTCACAAATGAATAAGTTGAATAACAGATTTCAAATCACTGAAAGTACAGTATAGAGTAAGACTGAGAAATTAATATCATAGGCTTGCTTACTGAATGCTATGCCTTCCAAAATCTCTTTTTATGTCAAACTAGCATTGAAACATAGCATTGACCTTGTGATTTCCTGATAAAAACTCAATTCTAACTTAGCACTGACTCCGAGTGTATCCAGAACTATCTTTCAACCATCAGATCTTATCAATAGATTTTCTTCTTGTGAAAATGGAATTGTAAATGACACAGCTTAATGCTGATCCCTACACAGTATTAGCCTGTTTAACTTATTTAAACTCCACGGTACACTTACCAAGGTTCTTCATTCAAAATGCCTTTTGTTTTTCTTTTGATTTTCATTTATACTTTACTTTAGAGCAAGTCAAACATGATGGGGATTTGTATAATGTATCCTGCTGTGCCTAAGCAGGTAATAGAACATTTACAGTATACATATTCATTATATTTCCTACGTTGCATTTAACCTTTCCCAGTCAATCAACAATGCTCCCTTCGACCAAAGATTCATCAATATGCTCGAGCCGTCCACGCACAACTGAAAAATGTAACTTACATGTCTGTGCTAGTTAATTCAAGAGAAAGACAGGCTGACAGAGGCTTGTGTGTGTGTTGAGCGAAAAGTAGAATGTGAAATTAAAATGTAAATTAAAATGTAATTGGTTTTGTGTGCATAGTTTAGATAAGATTTACTTTTGAAAAATGACTTTGTGTTTTAACACAGCAGGTCCAGACACCAAGCGACACACTTGCACTTAATAATGGCAACCAATATAGACCATAAATATTGCAAACAATGCAATTTGAATGAGGGAGCCCTATGAACCATAATAAAAACCCTTGTGACTAATTCTAAAAATGTTCTGTTCATATCAGACCTGCAGTGGCCTCCCTGATGAGATCAATAAAGCATAGCGCAGAGATTCTAATAGAAGTGCTATTATCTTTTAATCTCCAGCAGAATGCCATTTTTTTAGATTTCTTCACGAATCAGACAGTCTGTGTTTTATGGCAACCTTGAAGGTTTTTCTTTTAATAAATGAAGATACATTAGAGTCTTTTTCAAGGATTTACCAATAATAGGACACGGTCAGTGTTTGTGAAGCCAACAGTTAAAAGGCACATTTGTATTCTGAGATTTACAATTGGTTACAATGACCTTTCCTGTCAGACTCTATTTTCTCGGCAGACAAATGTCTTTAGTGGATGAGTGGTAAAGGACAGATTTTCTGGGGGAAAAAGAAAAAAACAACATTGAATTTAGACAGCCAACAGAACCATTTAGTTAGTGTTCAGATTTCATAAATCACTTCTAGAATAGTCATTTCTGCAAACAGTGCTACAAAAGTGCCTTGTGTATCTCTCTATACTACACATGAAGCAAGCAGATCAATGGGGCATATAAACATGCATTGGTAGACTGCCATAGCATAAGTTCAAATACAAACATCAGTGCCACAATCTTACTTCAATATTTCTCTGGTTTAAAAAAATAAATCAATGACAATGACATTGTTAACTTGACAATACCCATGTCAAACTGGGATGCCAGGGGCACACCAGAAAACCTTAGACAGTGGGCCCACCTGAAAACCTTAGATCGTGGGTCCACCAGAAAACCTTATACAGTGGGCCCACCAGAAAACCTTAGACCATGGCCCAACAGAAAACCTTAGACCGTGGGCCCACCAGAAAACCTTAGATCGTGGGTCCACCAGAAAACCTTAGATCGTGGGTCCACCAGAAAACCTTATACAGTGGGCCCACCAGAAAACCTTAGACCATGGCCCAACAGAAAACCTTAGACCGTGGGCCCACCAGAAAACCTTAGATCGTGGGTCCACCAGAAAACCTTAGACATAGGCCCACCAGAAAACCTTAGACCATGGCCCCAACAGAAAACCTTAGACAGTGGGCCCACCAGAAAACCTTAGACAGTGGGCCCACTTTCAAAACTATTATTCCTCCTCTCTCAACCTCTTTATTCTGCTAGTCTTTTATATCTACTTACTATATTTTTCCATTATTAAGCATTTTTCCCCATAAAAGAATAGGTAAGGACCATGAAATATGCTAAATGTTTAGAAGCAAGAGGCCCACTGACACCTGGGCCCACTGGGAGTTTTCCTGGTAGCCCAGTGGGCCAGTCCGACACTGTACCCATTATTTGAATATGAATCTGTAAAGCCTTGTTCAGAATACTTTATTATAAGTGCCTGAATTTGCATAGGACCAGAAGTTCTTGCTGCTCTAAGATTTAATAATGGTTTATGGCGTATACATGTATGAGGACTATGATTTTACCCACCTTTATTTCAGATAACACATAGGAGGGTTTAAGACAGATAAGAGTTGGTTCTTACAGTTGGATAAGTTTCCCTATCCAGGTTCTAGGCTTTAAAAGCGGAAGCCACCACAAGGTCTTTCTCTTTGGTCCCCATGGTGGATGCAGGTAGGTTCCAATAGTAAAGATAGTGCTAAAAAGATACTGTAAGTACTGGAAGAGGCGAGTCTGGGTAAAATCATGTAAGATACAAGGTGCCAGTAACCATCCCATTCTCAAAAAAAGGTATTAAATTCACAAAATATGATCTAGCTTAAATCAAACTCTAATTGGTATCCCACAATGTCATAGGACTATGATTTTTTTTTTAAATGCTTAATTTGGGCCTGAATCTACAGAATTTATTAGTCAGATCAAGTGCTTAAATGAACAGTCCAATGACTTCAACATATTTCTTACTTCAACTCTTACATGGAAAAGTGTAATGGAATGAGCATCAGTCTGTTGATCTGATTAGTCAGATGAATCCATAAAAGAATATGTGCCTCAGTCAAACAGTCTAGAAACACTTGTTAAAGCAATTCGAGATAAAATTGAAGATTGCAAATTGGGTGTTCCGAAATTTATTTAAGGTGCATGAAGCATCTCACATGTGGATCAAATGTCTCGGGACCTATACAGCCCTTCCTCATCACTTAGAAATGATAGACAATATGAATCTAATATTAATGATAGTCCCCCTTTAAGTACATAGCAAAGCTTTTAGTTGTGCATCATGTCATCATCAGTTGTCTATGTTCTCTCTACAGTGGCTGCAGACCCTATTTGCAAAGGAATACCCTGATGGACAAGGGGTTATTGATAAAATGATATCACTTTGTTTAACACAGGTCAGAGGTCATTTATGTCATTTTAAGGTGCACTCCACAGGTCTCTGCTCTCTGAAGTGGAGCGCAGAGGCCTGTAGCTATTTGTTCAATACACCATGCAGTGGGTAAAGTGTGCACACTGAGTGGAGGATTGTAAATTAACCTTTTTATGACCAGGATTTTAAAAGCACTTTAACACAGACTAGCTAAAATCTAGTAGTAGTTTAATTAAGTCTAAAGTTATATGGTTTGACTATCCTAAACAAAAAATAATAAATAAAAAGAGGAGTTAAACTAATTTCTCATGTTTATCCTCTCTTTTATGGTTATTGCTATATATAATATATATTATAAATGCTCAAAAGTGGAAACCTCATGCTATGTCTATTGAATTAATTATTTTTATTGATTTGCCTTTTAATACTGCAGAAACATTTTAGACGTTTATAAAAATAATTTTAAAAGAAACTTTGAAAAATTATATTTTAGTATAAGTGCATTTTTTAGTATGTATAGAAAAATAACCTGTGATCATAAAACTTGAGTATTATCCAAGGTTCATGTATGTGTATTAGTGGTGATTACTGAGCTGTATTCAAATAGAGATGCTATAGAGCTTTTCATAGTAACCAAGTGCACCTGTAGAGTATGTATTTTCAGCTGGTCAGGAATTGATAGGGGCCTGGTCAAGCCACTATTTCTGCTCAGATATCTTCATTTAACCAGTGCTATTAGTCCATGCATGTGTATGGGTGAATTAAACAAATCTGATTGGTTGGGGAATCCAAAAAATGCTAGTGTCTACCTTAAAGTTTGTCATCATGACAAAAGTCTGATTCTTTGCTATAGGAAACTAAAAGTTAGCACCTGTGTAAGTAATTAAGCCTTGAATTCATCCTGTTAATACATGTATTTTAGAGCTTCAGTCCCAGCACCCTCAACAATACAAAAGTGTAAAGGATAAGTAATAATATTCTTTACTTTGCAGGTTTGTTCAGTGAAAATGAAGGCCTTACAGTAAAATGTTAAAGAGAGCGAGAACCGCTCCGACTCACCGCAAGTTGATTAGAAGACAGCCGGCACAGTAAATTCAAGTTCGGGTGCTGGAAGTTCGGCGTCCCACGCCGTGAACGATAAGGATAAATAGAGGAGAGCGATTCCGCACACCAGGCCGTTTAGTAAAAGTAGAAAATCTTTATTCAATCATAGTTAAAAATACACACGCTGTATCTTCCGCTTGACGCGTTTCGGGCTCAGCTGCCCTTAATCATAAGCATAAAGACAAAGTGAAAATCCCCACTTAAATAGCTAATACCCACAGTGACCCCTAATGGTCAAGAAAGGGTAATGAATTACAAAAACATCTAAAAAGTATCGATTCAGTGAAACATAAAACAATTATGATACAAAATAAAGATACATTATGATTAGCCACTCAAATTGCTTAAGTAAAGTAGGAAATATCAAATCTAGTGTTTAATCCATCTGGATTGCGTGTATGTAAGGTTAGAATCCAAAAAGCTTCACGGTTATTTAATGAAAGAAGTGGATCACCGCCCCTTCTAGGCATGGACACTCTTTCTATTATTTTTACTCCCAAATCCTGTGTACCACGTTTGCTACAAAATTTAAAGTGTTTGCCAATAGGGGATTTCATATCGCCTTTTTCTATAGCAAGTAAATGTTCCCTTATTCTATCCTTAAGGGGGCGGGTTGTACGTCCAACATATTGTTTCTTACAGGATTTACACTCCAATAAGTATATAACCCTATTACTGCAACAATTATTATAAGTATGGTTACTGAAAATTCTTCCTGTGACATTTGATCTAAAATTTGTGCTTATTGAAATTACCATACGTTTTACAAGGATATTTTCCACATTTGTATGTACCCTTCGTTGTTAACCAGGTATTGGGCAAAGAGGAATCTTGACTGCAGACCATACTTGGTGAGAGCCTCGTTCCCAAAGTTGGAGATCGTCTTGAAATCATTTTAATTTGATCATCATTAAGTATTCTCTTCATAATGGGGTCATTAAATAAAACCGGAATATGCCTGCGTACAATTTTGCATATGTCGTTAAATTCCATACTGTACTGTGTACTGAAATAAATCGGGGTTTTGTTGTTATTCGTTAATAATGGGGTATCCTTAACCTCAATATTAGGTTCCTCGTTTAGATTTGTATTATTTTTATATTTATTCTTATTTTTGTTTTTGTTGTTATTGCTACCATTATTCTTGTTTTTGGAGAGGAGGTTCTGTCTATCCCTGGTTCGAGCCTTCTGGTAAGCTATTTCTACCAAATTCGGAGAATAACCTCTGCTTAATAATTTCTTTTTTAATATTGTAGACTGTTCATCAAAAAACTGGAGTGTTGAACAGTTCCGTCTAAAACGTAAGAATTGACTAAAAGGAATACTGGTCTTCGTATGGCTGGGGTGACAACTGTCAGCCCTAAGGATAGTATTACCTGCTGTAGGTTTGATATAAACTTTAGATTCAATTTTACCAGTACTTGGGGATCCAATTAGTAAGGTATCCAAAAACTCAATTTGAATAGGATTTTGATTCATAGTGAAGGTCAAATTGAAAGAATTGGTATTTCACTGAATCGATACTTTTTAGATGTTTTTGTAATTCATTACCCTTTCTTGACCATTAGGGGTCACTGTGGGTATTAGCTATTTAAGTGGGGATTTTCACTTTGTCTTTATGCTTATGATTAAGGGCAGCTGAGCCCGAAACGCGTCAAGCGGAAGATACAGCGTGTGTATTTTTAACTATGATTGAATAAAGATTTTCTACTTTTACTAAACGGCTTGGTGTGCGGAATCGCTCTCCTCTATTTATCCTTATCGTTCACGGCGTGGGACGCCGAACTTCCAGCACCCGAACTTGAATTTACTGTGCCGGCTGTCTTCTAATCAACTTGCGGTGAGTCGGAGCGGTTCTCGCTCTCTTTAATGTTATGAACTTTGTCCCACTTTGGATACCTGCTCGACCCGCATAAGAAAAATTTAAACCGGACATTATTACATGTCCTTCTTGAATGGCACACTGTTGATTGTCTAATTGCCGGCTTTGAATACTTAACATTAACATCATGTCTCAGAAGAGATTACCGGCTCCACCTGACCCGGTTTCCAATGATATTTATGCTTTGCGGGACGTTGTGGATCGTACAAGCAACCTGTCACTAATTGAAACTGCTTTTTCAGAAACTTATACACAGGATGATCCCTCCATACTAATTTCCACGAATTTTAAAGCATTGGAGAAATTGTTGTCTCAGGAGGCTTTCCTATGTTGGGATATAGCCACATTAGAAAAATATATTGGGGTATCAAGAATTCCCAGAGGGCTTCGTATAAAGAAATTCCCTATGTTTGCCAGAGGAGACAATGATTTTGTGGCGAAATGGAATAATGCTTTGAGCAAATGCTCTTTTGAGTTAATGACATTAATTATTGACTATAAAAAAGACGCACTAATTGATCTACGGGAGGACATTAAGCTAAAACAAATTGATCTATCATCCTGTGAAAAAACCATACATTTTGCCCAGTTGGATAAGGATTTAAAGCACTATCTGGACTCATTAGAAAAATCCGTTAGTGAAAAGAAAAAACATAAATTTTTACGTGACAAACAGGATTATGATAATGATTCAGTTTATGTTTGGCGCAGACCAAAATCAATTCTAAGGAACCGTAATAATTCTAAGAATGTTTCTTTTTCAAGTGGCTCGGATGATGATGCCTCATATGGGGTAGCAGATGTGGAGCCTTTTTCATTACAGGAAAACAGACGGAGTCCGTCAACAGACTTTGCGATGAGCACACCCGACCCCAGAAATCCAAAAAACTATGGACCGCAGATCCAAGGGCAAATGGCTACGGACGTGGGAAAAAAGAAATCCAAATGGAAGCGACCCATACACGACCCAGGAAGACAAGAAGAGGGGGCAAGAAACACAGTCGAAATGCGATATCAATTACGAGATGTACGCCCGATGAGGGGGAGGAAGTATTGAACGTAGTTAATCTTTCCTCTTTTCCCCTTTCAGTTCGACAACGGGACATTCTCAGTAGAGGCTTATCTTTTGCTCCGGACTGCCATTTCAACATCTTTAACACATTGATTGATGTAAACAGACTGGTAAGAAAACTGACTTTACGCAGACATTTTTTTGAAGATCCTTCAGACAACATACAGCTAACTAATCCAGATATTATTCAGGATATCAATACTGTTTCAACATTCAATTCTGTTGAGGTGATAAATAATGTTTCTGATGTTAATCGACATGATGTAAGTTTTTCTCACTTTTCTGATTTAATGGGCCTTCAAAATTTGGAAGATCTAATGTTTGAAGGAAATACTACCAATAATGAGTCTATTACACAAATATTTTTGGGTCTCAAACCTAAGAGCACTTTTTATCCCATTAACTCGCGCTGTTCTCCAATGGATGTCTTCCAAGATCTTATAGAACAGGATCTATGGAAATTATCCAAATTTAAAACAAAAAACATAAATGGGATGAATAATTTCAATTCCCAAGACAAATTTACATTGAAACAACTTTATGATAATTCTAATATCACCATACGCCAAGCAGATAAAGGAGGGGCTGTGGTGATATTAAACACTATTGATTACATTTCTGAGGCTATGCGCCAACTTTCGGATTTGGATACATACCTGAAACTACCAAAAAATCCCATTGAATGTTTTCAATCTGAGCTTATTGCCCTTATTAAATTTGGAACATCAATGGGAGTGATTAATACTAGAGATGTACCTTTTTTGATTCGAGAATTCCCTATTACTCCAATTTTTCACCATCTACCTAAGATTCACAAATCGATGACCCGTCCCCAGGGTAGACCTATTGTTTCTAGCATTGGTTCTTTAAACGAAGGCCTCTCGATTTGGATTGATAAATGCTTCCAGCCCATTGTAAAGAATCTGAAATCTTATCTTAAGGACACAGGTCATTTATTATCTATTCTCAAAGATTTAAGATGGTCCAATGATTTTACATGGGTCACTTTGGATGTTCAATCATTATACTCATCCATTCCCCATGATAAAGGGCTTGACTGCATTAATCATATTCTTGCTAAATCGGAAATATATTCCCAAGATTGTACAACTTTTTTGATTATGGCTTTGGAATTTCTGTTAACCCACAATTATTTTTATTTTGATGGGTCATACTATCTCCAGAAACGGGGAGCGGCGATGGGTGCTGCTTTCTCACCTTCCTATGCGAATTTATACATGGGTTGGTGGGAGAGAATACATATTTTTGGTGACAGTAACCCTTTCAGTGACTCCATTGTCTGGTACGGTCGCTACATAGACGACCTTATATTCATCTGGTGTGGATCGTCCACTAGGCTTACTATGTTTTTGGAGTACCTCAATACCAATTCTTTCAATTTGACCTTCACTATGAATCAAAATCCTATTCAAATTGAGTTTTTGGATACCTTACTAATTGGATCCCCAAGTACTGGTAAAATTGAATCTAAAGTTTATATCAAACCTACAGCAGGTAATACTATCCTTAGGGCTGACAGTTGTCACCCCAGCCATACGAAGACCAGTATTCCTTTTAGTCAATTCTTACGTTTTAGACGGAACTGTTCAACACTCCAGTTTTTTGATGAACAGTCTACAATATTAAAAAAGAAATTATTAAGCAGAGGTTATTCTCCGAATTTGGTAGAAATAGCTTACCAGAAGGCTCGAACCAGGGATAGACAGAACCTCCTCTCCAAAAACAAGAATAATGGTAGCAATAACAACAAAAACAAAAATAAGAATAAATATAAAAATAATACAAATCTAAACGAGGAACCTAATATTGAGGTTAAGGATACCCCATTATTAACGAATAACAACAAAACCCCGATTTATTTCAGTACACAGTACAGTATGGAATTTAACGACATATGCAAAATTGTACGCAGGCATATTCCGGTTTTATTTAATGACCCCATTATGAAGAGAATACTTAATGATGATCAAATTAAAATGATTTCAAGACGATCTCCAACTTTGGGAACGAGGCTCTCACCAAGTATGGTCTGCAGTCAAGATTCCTCTTTGCCCAATACCTGGTTAACAACGAAGGGTACATACAAATGTGGAAAATATCCTTGTAAAACATGTATGGTAATTTCAATAAGCACAAATTTTAGATCAAATGTCACAGGAAGAATTTTCAGTAACCATACTTATAATAATTGTTGCAGTAATAGGGTTATATACTTATTGGAGTGTAAATCCTGTAAGAAACAATATGTTGGACGTACAACCCGCCCCCTTAAGGATAGAATAAGGGAACATTTACTTGCTATAGAAAAAGGCGATATGAAATCCCCTATTGGCAAACACTTTAAATTTTGTAGCAAACGTGGTACACAGGATTTGGGAGTAAAAATAATAGAAAGAGTGTCCATGCCTAGAAGGGGCGGTGATCCACTTCTTTCATTAAATAACCGTGAAGCTTTTTGGATTCTAACCTTACATACACGCAATCCAGATGGATTAAACACTAGATTTGATATTTCCTACTTTACTTAAGCAATTTGAGTGGCTAATCATAATGTATCTTTATTTTGTATCATAATTGTTTTATGTTTCACTGAATCGATACTTTTTAGATGTTTTTGTAATTCATTACCCTTTCTTGACCATTAGGGGTCACTGTGGGTATTAGCTATTTAAGTGGGGATTTTCACTTTGTCTTTATGCTTATGATTAAGGGCAGCTGAGCCCGAAACGCGTCAAGCGGAAGATACAGCGTGTGTATTTTTAACTATGATTGAATAAAGATTTTCTACTTTTACTAAACGGCCTGGTGTGCGGAATCGCTCTCCTCTATTTATCCTTACAGTAAAATGCCCACACTGCGGTTTTTCTTAGCTGGAACTCCTACGAACAATCTTTAGGATTTTTATGATACTGACAATTTTAGATGACACTGAAAATAAATACTGAAGAGACTCAAAAGCAATCTGAGAAGAAGCAGAAAACCAAAAGACATTTGCAAGTATTTTCCAGGCGACATTTTTTTCACTGGGCCTTTGTGCATTATGACAATTGCAAACAACCAATGAAAACAAATGTAGGACTGAATTTGCAGCATATCTGCCGTGTTATTCTGAGTTTGGCAGGAGGTATACATATCACACATATGGACTTCAGCTTATATTTGTATCTTGTAGTGCACTAAAAGAACAAAACTGCAACCCTTAGGGCCCAGGGCAATAGTCTGTACTGTACAAACTCTGTGCCTTGCTGTCATAAATAACCATTTGATAAATACAGGTGTTGCCTACTTTTTTTGTCCCTGGTGTTTTTTAGCCTGTCTGTCTGAATGATGCAAAAATGTTTTTGTGCTTTGCTAAGATTAATTTGCAACTAGAGTGATAGATAGAGCCAGCCCTGGTCACCTTCCTAAGAATGATGGATTAAACTCTTCATTATTCCAGAGTTACCAGTTTTTAGTACTGCAGAGTAGTAGAAAATCTACCAAAAGCAGAGGTGAGTGGTGTTTGTTGTATGGTTATAGGAAAAAATATGGAAGGTTGATATTTCACTCTGAGGGGCAAATTTACTTACCTTCGAAGTTGTGCCACCACATTTCGCCAGGGTGCTGCTAATTCAATAAAATCCGAAGTTGCCCTCAGGGAGAGGAAGATAGCAAAGTTGCGCTAGCGTTACTTCATCAAGCAAATCTAAGTTACGCTAGCGATGCCTAATTTGCATACGGCGCCAAGTTAAAGTACAATGGACGTATGTGTAGCAGCAAAGACATTACATTACACAAGCCAGGGAAAGCTTCATAAAATAAAATAGAGTTGTTATATTGCCCTATACATGTGCCCACTGTATAATTTAGGTGCCATATGTTAGGAGATGTAGGGGGGAAGGAGGGTACACCCAAAAAAAATATACATTCTTTTCAGCCTATCACCCTTAAAAGTAAAAGACGCCAGCGTTTTTTGAACTTTTTTTGAAGCAAGCCCTATCTACTCTATTGCACTTCACCTAGTCTGAGGTGGCGAAGGCAAGTCTGGTGCAAGAGGTAACGTTCAGTAAAATGCGCAAGTTAGTGAATTAGCATAGTTACGTCCCTTCGCCATAGCGCAACTTGCAGCTTATGCCTGGCGTAAGGGTGCGAAGTATCGCTAGAGTAGGTCCACTTCGATAGCGAATTTACGCCAGCACCCGTTAGTAAATCGGCAAAGTAACAAAATAACATCACACTGGCGAATTTGCGCTAACGTTAGCCGCTTTGCGTTTTAGTGAATTTGCCCCCTAGAATGCTCTATGAAGCAGCACAGAGGCCAGAAAAATTGTGATTGCCACCTGCCTGGTTTTGACGTGTGCGTGTCTGTATGTAAAGGAAGCCCCACCTGCCGTAGAGAGGGAGCCCGGAAGAGGAACCAAGCTTCTCAGCTTCGGACAGTGGTGGCGCATAACTACGGAGGAGCAGGGGGTGCAATTGCACCAGGGCCTGCTCCCCCGTGGCCCAATAAAGATCGTACCACTGTATGAAAGGAGGGGTGGGGGGGCGGTGCACATCCCTTGGCCCGGAACTCAACTGGGCTCAACTAGTTGAGCAGCATGGCGTTGTCGCGCCACACGCTGTGCCTTGCTGGCCTGTGCCTGCTGCATAACTCCTCTGCGGCCAACTAGCCCCTCTCACACAATATTTGGTTATTTTTAAATTAAAACAATGCACACTGAGCTGAGGTAAGTCAAGTGAGGAGATTCTCAGCACATTATTTTTGTCACAAAGTAGTTGTTCAGGGATGTGCCCTTCGTCAGACATACAGACCATACGATTGACAGTAGTTTATACATGCAAGCTAAAGGATGAAACATACTTTAACAGCATGCAAACAAACATAAGCACAGTAAACTCGATGCTGGACTTGGTCTTCAGGGGGCATTTATACAAGGAATTGCACTGTGCCATCCTACTCTGAATTCTGGGGGTATTTATACATGGAATTGTGTCTGTGCCATCCTACTCTGAATTCTGGGGGTATTTATACATGGAATTGCATTGCGCCATCCAACTTTGAATTCGGGGGGCATTTATACATGAAATTGCACTGTGCCATCCTAGTATGAATTCTGGGGGTATTTATGCATAGAATTGCTATCATGCCAACTTGACATAAGTTCTGGGGGTATTTATACATGGAAAATCTACTGTGCCATCCTGCTTTCTGGGTGAGGGGTATACAGAAAATACAGAGTTAAAGATCATAGTACAAATTTAATCCAGAAAATGGTCCAATTGCATCTTGGAGTCAGGAAGACATTTTTTGAAGCAAATTGGAGAAGCTTTAGAAGGGGCTGTTCTACTTACTTTGTATCAGCTAGAAGTTAAACATGTCTTACTTAGGCCAAAAGGCTTTCTTTTTTCAAGCTAAATTATTATATTTATATATATAATTATATAATTGTTATGCTGATGCAATGGGATTGGAGCATTTGTACCACTGTCCCATTATAATATATCTGCTGTCTAACTAGCAGAAAAGGGATCCATGTAGTGAGAGATATTTGAATTTTTCTCATTATTAATGCAGTCACTGCATGGGTTTCCCGTAGCATTTTGGCAGAGCAATAGAGTGAGGCAGTGCTTCGAGAGTTGCTAGAAATGATAGACTTGGAGTGCCTGTGCTCACTGATTCTTACTATATAATGTTCTTTATAGTGCTTGTGGTTCCTTCCCTATATTATGTTCTTGGGAGATCAGTACCTACTGCTCCTTTGTGTCTTTTGAGTAGGGATGTAGCGAACGGCGGAAAAAATGTTCGCGAACATATTCGCGAACTTGCGTCAAAAATGCGAACGGTTCGCGAACGTCGCGAACCCCATAGACTTCAATGGGAAGGCGAATTTTAAAAGCTAGAAAAGACATTTCTGGCCAGAAAAATGATTTTAAAGTTGTTTAAAGGGTGCAACGACCTGGACAGTGGCATGCCAGAGGGGGATCAAGGGCAAAAATGTATCTGAAAAATACATTGTTGACACAGCGCTGCGTTTTGTGCTGTAAAGGGCAGAAATCACACTACGTCACTCAGGTGATGTTTCTGGACACGGAATGTGAAAAAGCTCACAAAGCTAAGTGGCACTTGGTTAAAGACCGGGCAAACAATGCCTGCAAGGGCAACGTATACAGTAGTGGGTACGGAATATATTATTGCTGCTGTAAAAACATCACTCAGGTGATGTTTACGGACACGGAATTATTATTGTTATTTAGACAGAATGTGAACAAGCTCACACAGCTAGGTGGCAGTTGTTTGAAGAACACACTGGGCAAACAATGCCTGCAAGGTCAACGTATACACTACAGCAGTGGATACGGAATATATTATTGCTGTTTGGAAAACGTCACTCAGGTGGTGTTTCTGGAGACGGTATTATTATTGATATTTAGACAGAATGTGAACAAGCTCACACAGCTAGGTGGCAGTTGTTTGAAGAACACACTGGGCAAACAATGCCTGCAAGTACACTACTATTGGTGCACTACTATGAAGAACAGCAAACAGCACTGGACACGTTAAAGAACAGTAAGATAAGTAAAATAAAAATATATATATATATTAAAAAAAAAAAATTACTCTGGTTGGTGCTGAACTACTAGGAGCAGCACACCAGTCCCACTCCCCAACACAGCTAGACTAATAGCACTGGGCTCTTATAGTAGCAAAGTAAAAAAACAAAAAAGAAAATAAAAGCAGTCCTTACAAGGACTATTGGGTTATTACCACAGCAGCTACATACAGAGCACTGCAGTAGAAGGTAGATTACTAGTCAGCAAAGCTAACTAACCTAAACTCACTGTCCCTCAAATCCCTGCAGAGTTCTGTCCCTACAATACAGAGCAGTATCAAGTAGATTACTAGCCAGCAAAGTTACTATCAACTGTCCCTCAAATCACTCAACAGCTCTCTCCCTACACTAGCTCTTCCAAGCACACACAGGCAGAATGAAAAAACGCTGCAGGGCTTCAGTTTATATATGGAAGGGGAGTGGTCCAGGGGGTGTGTGGGTGGTCCAGGAGGGAGAGCTTCCTGATTGGCTGCCATGTATCTGCTGCTCTGGGGTGAGAGGGCAAAAATAAGCGCCAGCTAAGGCGAACCCAAATTGGCGAACGTTGCGCGACGTTCGCGAACATTCGGCGGACGCGAACGGTCGATGTTCGCGCGAATTAGTTCGCGGGCGAACAGTCCGCGACATCCCTACTTTTGAGTACCTCACAGTCTCTGCATGTGATGTACTTTAGGTGCCAGAACCGTTTTCCCCCTTTTCCTCATAATGTGCTTGTTTTGTCAGCATTCACAGCTCTCAGTTAAAATTGTACATGTGGTGTCAATACTCTCTTCCTGCAGACCAATTCAGTGAATGCACACGGGAGAGTGGATGGAGTTCAAAGGGAGTGGCCAAAAGGAGGCATGGCCAAAAATTTGCTTCTCATGTCGTCTATTATACTTCTTGGCCCCCCATGCCAAAACCATCTTTTGCTGCCTATGATTTTAGGCATTTTGATAATAACCTTTGCTATAAAAGGGGATTATTTATTGAAATCCAAATTTTTCTTACTACTGTATTTTACTGCACATTTTTACCATATTTATCATATAGTTAACATGAAAAAGCTGGTGCAGGAAAAGACTTGATAAAATCGTAAAAAAATATATGTATCTTCTGATTGTAAATGGGACATCTACCGTTGACTTCTACATGAAGGTTTTTTTTCCTATTCAGACTTTTAGCAACATCGGGGTTTAATCACAAAAAAATTTAATGTCTTACATTTGTGAAGGCTAACTAGTATATATTTCATATTCAATGATCAAAGACAAATTGAAAACTACAGATGAGATCTTAGCAGAAAGGCAACTGAAGGTGCCTGTTGGCATCAGCTACCCTACTAAGGTAACATTTCTTTTACATACAAAATAAATGCAAACTATAATCTGTAAGGCATCTGCCCAGAATGAGCAGTGCTTATATATTTGAGTATGTGAGTATAGAAGAGAAAAAAAACACTTCACAAGGTGAGCATAACTATTAGGGATGTCGCGGACTGTTCGCCCGCGAACTAATTCGCGCGAACATCGACTATTCGCGTTCGGCGAATGTTCGCGAACGTCGCGCGACGTTCGCCAATTTGGGTTCGCCTTAGCTGGCGCTTATTTTTGCCCTCTCACCCCAGACCAGCAGATACATGGCAGCCAATCAGGAAGCTCTCCCTCCTGGACCACCCCCACACCCCCTGGACCACTCCCCTTCCATATATAAACTGAAGCCTTGCAGCGTTTTTTCATTCTGCCTGTGTGTGCTTGGAAGAGCTAGTGTAGGGAGAGAGCTGTTAGTGATTTGAGGGACAGTTGATAGTAACTTTGCTGGCTAGTAATCTACTTGATACTGCTCTGTATTGTAGGGACAGAACTCTGCAGGGATTTGAGGGACATTTTAGGTTAGGTAGCTTTGCTGGCTAGTAATCTACCTTCTACTGCAGTGCTCTGTATGTAGCTGCTGTGGGCAGCTGTCTGTCCTGCTGCTGATCTCTCATCTGCATCTGTTCTTCAAACAACTGCCACCTAGCTGTCTAAATATCAATAATAATACCGTCTCCAGAAACACCACCCGAGTGACGTTTTTCAAGCAGCAATAATATATTCCGTATCCAACGGCTGTAGTGTATACGTTGACCTTGCAGGCATTATTTGCCCAGTCTTTAACCAAGTGCCACCTAGCTGTGTGAGCTTTTTCACATTCCGTGTCCAGAAACATCACCTGAGTGACGTAGTGTGATTTCTGCCCTTTACAGCACAAAACGCAGCGCTGTGTCAACAATGGATTTTTCAGATACATTTTTGCCCTTGATCCCCCTCTGGCATGCCACTGTCCAGGTCGTTGCACCCTTTAAACAACTTTAAAATCATTTTTCTGGCCAGAAATGTCTTTTCTAGCTTTTAAAATTCGCCTTCCCATTGAAGTCTATGGGGTTCGCGACGTTCGCGAACTATTCGCATGTTTTGTCGCAAGTTCGCGAATATGTTCGCGAACATTTTTTCCGCCGTTCGCTACATCCCTAATAACTATGGCCTTTCAATATCAGGCTAATAGTCCAATATGAAAAATTTACAGTAGAGGCTATATATTTTCATCCTCTTGAAGAGCAGCTTTATGACTTGGATTTTGACTATTTTTATGATAGAACATGAATCAACAATGAATCACGAATCTTCAATCCATAAGAATCGTTACATCTTTGCACCACGGGAGAAGTATGGCAGCTGAAAGCAGCAGGAGCTAGCAAAACCACATTTATTTTAATATGTGACATTAATGAAAAAATAGAAATTGCACAGGGATTATAAAAAAAAGAAAATTCTCCAAATAATTATCATTAAATGGTATATGTATAATGAACTGAAATGGTTTTAGTTCACCTTTCTAGGGCTTTTCAATATCAAAGTGACTATTTTATGAAAAGAAGGCTGAGTTTACAATGCATTTCGTTTTTTATCCAAGCATAATTATAAAGTTCCTATGGAAACTATCAATGGGGTTCTCAGTCAAATGGTCATTGCATTTCTATTTTTCTGCTTATTATTTTAAATAAATGCTTAATTTGGCTTGAAAGAAGTGTGATCAAGGTTATAAACCCTTTACTTTACATGCCTTATGTAAGGCAATCCCTTGATTCACTCCAATGGCCATGCTCTGTAACTACAAGTAAGCATGGCTTTTTTTCACCTGTTACCAATCTAGCCACAGGTGAACTGTGTAAGCTTTCAGATGCTTTCAAAGCTAGCGTAGTTAATATTCCTGCTATGTCCTCTCTTGATTCCCTAATACACTTTTCTATTAAAATTGATAGGAGGCATAGGGAGAGGCACCAGCACCCTTTTCAATCCCCTTAAAGTTAGCACCTAAACCTAAAGTCCCTAGGCCTTCAGAGGAACCCATCCAATTGGGCTCTACCCATTTATTCTCTGCCGAAAAGGGCCATAGGCGGGCTAATGGGTTGTGCTTGTATTGTGGTGATAAAGAGCTTTTTCATTATACCTGTCCGAAGAGGCCGGGATTATTGCAAAACCTAATTAGTTCTGTAAAGTTCTGTTTAAGTCCTGCTGTTTCTACTCCCCAACCACTTTCTTCTAAATCACTTTTCCCTGTCGTCTTAGAGTGGGAAAAGGGTTACATAGAGCATAGACCCCTGGTCCCATTGGTGAAAGTTTTTGATATTGATGGAAGCTGGATGTGGATGTGGGTTAGTGTCTTCAAATCTGAAAATCTTACTATGTCCATTGGTTTTAATCACTCAGAACACATTTTCTTTTTCTGTTCTGTATTGATATTACTGGATTCTTGTCTTTCCAGAGGTAAATTACTATTTCTGGTACACTGGAAAGGTGTTGGTACTGAGGAGAGATCTTGGGTTCCAGCGTCTGTTATCCATGCAGACCATCTCAAGAAAACTATTTCATGTTAAATTCTCTGGCAGGTCTAGAGGGTCTGTTGCCCCCCCCTTGGAGAGGGGGGTAATGTAACAACCTCTAAATATTAATAAATACTAGGCCAACACCTATCCAGTACAGACCATAGTCATAAATGGGAGTTAATATGGTCATGCAGGTATTGTCTGACCCATCTGCCGAACCTCTGGTGGCAGTAGCAGTACTAACTTTGGACACCAAGGGAACAGGCTCTGAGACTCATGAGGCAGATTGTTACCAGTTTACAGTGGAAGCCAACTTTGCTTCTGTCAGTGAGGTAAGTTAATGTTCTCCTTTTTTGTGTGCTTTTTCTGCCATGCTTGTTTTTGCCTTAAATAGGGGAATGTAAGTTCTGTTATAATAATTTGCTGGGTTCTTTTGCAGCTGACAGATTATTTTGTAGATTTTATCTCTCTCAGACAGACCAATTGTCATCTTTAGTAATGGGCCCGTTCCTCCGAAAAATTTGCGAATTTCCAGCAAAATTTTGCGAAAGGGATTAAAGCCAATTTCGGAACTGACAGCAATTTGTATACGCGCCTATTGTGTCCAAATGCATTAAAATCAACGGGCGTCCGAATAATTTTGATGCGCGACAATTTTTATGCGCGTGACTATTCTGAAGCAAACCCAAATGTTTTTGATGCAGCAGATTTTTCACTGGCAAATTTTCTCCGAAGTTTCAATAATTTATTCGCCAGCAAAAATTCACAGTGAAACCGCTCCTTCCGAATGTATTTGCCCAGCACTAGTCATCTTACTTTACTTGTGCTGAATGGATTAAAAAAAAGACCTAATCTAAAACGACTAGGATGAGAAAATAAGAATGCAGAAGGAAAAAAAAAAGAAGGGAAAGCAAAGCAAGGGCAAGAATAGAATACAGTATAAAGGGTATTAGGGTATAGAATAAAAATAAAAGAAAGGAGGAAGATGAAAGGGGGCAGCAGAATATAAGACATGGAAAAAGAGTAAGATAAAGGGCTGGAAAAAAACTAAGTAAGAAGAAGAACATTTTAAATGGCAGGTAATTGAAAAGAAAAGGTTCAGGTATAGCAAAAGAGCAAAAAAAAAAATTGTAAATAGGTAAGTGGACAAGATAAAGCAAAATAGCAATGGTAAGGGTAAACAGAAGAGAAAGGTGAAGATAAAGAAAAAGGAGAGTAGAAGCTGTACTCATTTAATTGTAAAAATCTTCTGAAAAGTTAGATTTCACGCTGGCCAAGCTTCTGATTTTTTTGTACCTATGGTGAATGACCACTGAGGGACCACTACCCAGCAAATCTATGCTGATGCACTGCTGACAACTATTGCCCAGTTACCAGATCAATGATCTGCAGAGTGAGATGGAATAAACAGTTGGAAGTAGATATTCACTACAAGTCAGTTACAACACACGAGATTTTAAATTATTAATACAGACATACAGTACAGTAACAGAATATTGCCAATATAATGTTATATATGTACACCTGCCAACCCTTCTATGTTTCCCATTCCAAAAGAAAAACATTAATCAATTATATTCACAAAAACTGAAAAGGAAATGCTACCAAACACATTTGTTTAATTTCCAAAACATAGCATTTTAATCTGAAATATATAGTAGAAGCCATGGGTTAATTGAAGAAAAACAGGCCTTACTGCAGAGTTTACTTCTGCAAGTGAAATTATTGTGCCAATACACACTACGGGGCACATTTACTAAGCTCGAGTGAAGGATTCAAATATAAAAAACTTTGAATTTCGAAGGGTTTTTTTTGGTACTTCGACCATCGACTCGAACGATTCGAACTAAAAATCGTTCGATTATTCGATAGTCGAAGTAAAGTCTCTTTAAAAAAAACTTTGACTACCTACTTCACCACTTTAAACCTACTGAGCTACAATGTTAGCCTATGGGGACCTTCCCCATAAGTTTTATAGGCTATTTCTGATCGAAGAAAAATCTTTGACCGATTAAAATCCTTTGAATCATTCGATTTTTACTTTGATCCATCGATCTAAGTATTTGCGGTAAATCCTTCGACTTCAATATTCCAAGTCGAAGGATTTTACTTCGAGGGTCGAATATCGAGGGTTAATTAACCCTCAATATTCGACCCTTAGTAAATGTGCCCCTACATGTTTCAGAGTTGACCCCTTTATCGACTGAAATCAGTCCTCACAGTGTTACAGCATTGTAAACCATAAGCCCCGCTCATAGGTGATGTCATGTCCATTGTGAGGTCATGAACCTACAGGACTACAATTCCCATGATGCACAGTGTATACCATGCCCATTTTTGTAGTGTGAAGCAGTCCATTTTGTAATGTCCATTAAAAATCTTTAAGGTTTGATCCTTTTGTACTCTGGAAACAGAACAAGATGCCTTGGAAACTGCCCATAAGATGCCTTGTAATATGCCTAGGAAACTAGCCTAGGGGTCACTGAACAAGCACATGTATCTATAACTTTTCAACATACTTATACTCCTGTAACACGAAGGTGGTACCTTCATAGACCAAGGTAATCAATAACGTGTGTTTGTGCCTCTCAATGTTTTTCAATTTTTTATATACAGACTGTGAAGTTGAAAAAATCCAGGCCCTATTGAGCCCATTGTAATTTAACTTTACAGTTTTTAAGTCATGTTATAACATAGCTGAATGAAGTTGTTGTAGTCAGAATGATGTCCCAGCTAGGTCTCCTCAATGTATTAATCCATTAGGCTGTGGTAATGGGTGCCCTCATTACTATTATATTGTATTTTTGTAAAGCTTCCTGCAGAATGCACCTGGAGTGAATTCCAGCATGGTACGCAAGCAATTATCCTGCTTGAATCTATTTGTTGTTATTTAGATTCATTATTATTTAAATAGATTTTTGTTTCTTTGGGAAGCTGTAAACAAGACAGTTAAGTATAATATCTGTTTAATCACTCTCTAAAGATATGTTTCAATGTCAAGCTAAATACATTTATTTAACCATTAATTAGATGTGATTTTGCAGCTGCATATTTTAGTTCAGTGCAGACTTCAACACAATGGACTCATGACTAAGTCTGGATATTGAAGGTTTTGTACCAGGAATATATAAGACAATTTCAACATGCAGCTGATTTTTCACACAATTTTCAGCTGTACCATTATCTGGGTATGTGTTGTTATTCAGAAAATTTGATTTAGCCAATCTACACTGCCTTCTGATTTGTTTGCAAAAATGAAAACACCAGAATGGCTGATAGCTTAGGGTTATCATTTGAACCAAATTGGTTGGAAACGTGGAGAAATAAGAATAGAGGTGAAGACTTGGATGGGAACCACTTTTATCTGGATTTTGGTAATTCCTTATCCCCCAACCCTTTCCTTTACATTATTCTAATACTTTATAGATTTGGTATAGACCATAGATAGGATATCTATGAGCTGGTATGAGAACAAATACTTACAACTAGTAGTAAAAGGAATTGAAGAATTAAAGTGGACCGGTCACCCAGACACAAAAATCTGTATAAAAAAAGTCCTTTTCGAATTAAACATGAGATCCAATTTCTATTTTTTATTAAAGCATTCATAGCTGTTGTAAGCTCATTTAAAAATCTCAGTTGTCAATCAAATATTGCCTGCCCCTCCTCTACACCTTAGGCATAGAGGCGGGGCAAGCAATTACTTTCACTTTCCATTCAGCACTTCCAAGATGTCAGTGCTCTCCCCACATCCCCCATTCTCTTCACAGTTTAATTGTGTAGCCAGGGCATGGGGATGGACATCGGGTCCCCCATTCTGGTGCACAAACAAGATTCTGAGCTGATACAAGACTTGCCTTAATAACAGTGTACACAAAATGGCTCCTGCCTGCTTGATATAATTATGAATTCCCAGACTGAAGGAAACAAGATTCAAATAATTTATACAGTGTACTAAAGATCATTTTGCTTGACTAATGTGATAAAATAGGATTTTTAATATTTTTTGGGGGTGACGGGTTTCCTTTAAGAAGAGGAAACCCCAAAATTTTGTTTCTTTTATCCGTTCATCTCCGGGACATGATAAGACAAATTGATAAATGATCCTATTTTATACAAAAAAATAGAGCACAGGGCAAGTGACCTGCTCTTAAAGTGGTACTGACACTAAAAAAACACTTTTTAAAATATGAATGACCTATAGGTCATGCTGATTGTTTTTGGCTGAGAGGTTTGTTTTTGTAAGTTATTGTTAGTTGAAGTTCCTAAACCTGACTGTTTTGCCAACCTGACTTTCCATCTCAGCCTGTCAGTTAGAGATTCTAATGCTAACGGACTCCTGTTGCACAAACATGTCAGCCCCCTCAAATGCAATCACAGGGAGTCAGATAGGTAATGTAAAAGCATTGGGCAAATACTTTATGGCAAAATTATAAGAAACATGCAAAGTCAATTTTATGGTAGATGGTAAAAAAAAATTTAAATTTCTGGTGTCAGTATCGTCTAAAGCAGGGGTGCCTAAAAGGCACTTTGGGATCTACCAGTAGACCTTTAGCTGGTGATCAGTAGATCTCAACACACTGTCAACAAACAGCTTGTCTAAATCACCCTCCTGATTCATGCTTTTTATTCAGATATTTATTATTTAAGGTAATATAAGAAATAGTTATTAAATATAGCAATATACATTTTCTCATTAATCAATATTTAAGTAATATTTTCCATGGAACGGAATGCTTTTTATGGATGTAGATCATAATGGGACAACATCGCTTAAAGTAGACCTCACATTAGTAAAGTATGGGCACTCCTGGTGAATGGAGTGATCGTCAAATCTTTTCTACTCCTGGTCTAAAGGAATGGAATTTTGTACCTGAAACAATGTAAATGGTCCTTTAACATGAATGTGGTAAACGAACGCCGGCAACGTCTTGCCGGCGAAACTTCGTTATTGTGAGCATTTCATAGTGAACTTTCTCTAGCATTCATTTCTGCTAAGCCAAATTCATTAATACACTTTGAATAGGGAAGGTACATATAAGACATATAAGTCATATATATATATATATATATATATATATATATATATATATATATATATATATATATATATATATATATATATATATATCTTTATTAGAGATATTGGTGCAAAGGCTTGAAGTGGCCACTTATTATTACAAATATCCAGGGAAGCATAATAAAGACAAAAGAGATCCGCTATTGTCTTAGAAATGAGCCCACCCTAAAAGAAATGTGGCATGACCCTTAAATGGTTAAAAAAATTATGAAAAAATATATATTTAACAGTTACAGCTTCAATACACAATCCTACTATAAAATATGAAAAAAACGCCAGTGCTTTGTCTTTTGTTCTGACTTTTCAACATACAGGATATGATGTCACTGACATAAGATTTAGGAGGATGTAGCTTCATCTTATCAGTCCGCTAGGTCTAACCTGGTGAAGCAGACTGGTGAAAGGGGTAACGTAATGTAAAATTAGTGAATTTGCGGAGTAATAATCATTTGCCTGAGTGAAAATTTGCCTGGCAAAAGGGAGCGTAATTTTGTTAGCAATGAACTCTTTCACTAGCAAATTGTCCTCCATGCTTGTTAGTGAATTAGCGATGTCCCTGCTGATTGTATTTCTGGTGAATTTTCGCTAGTAACGGCCACTTCGTCCTTTAGTAAATTTGCCCCCATGTCTGGAAAAGAGAAAGTAAATCAAGAGAATATTTGCAAATATTCCCTTTGAGACATATTGTGAACAAAGTCCATGAAACTGTGTGATCCCCTATAATAATAAATAGGTACACATGCAAATAACATATTCTATTCACTCCACCTTATACGTGTCACATTTAATGTCCCAAAACCCAGAACAGACGCATGGTTCTGGTCCCAAGGTTCTGGTCACAGCTCATGGTTCTGCCTATAACAGCCTCCTTTCACTAGGAGGAGCCCTTTGCTATTCAGATGCTGCCAGGTCTTATAGATAGAGAACCAAAGCAAGGGTTCTGGGCAGGCAAAAAAATCCAGAGCGTGAGTAAAAATTGCTGTGAAAAAACATTGCAACAAAATCGAGCATTAATTTGAATCGTGCAACTTTTTCAGATTGACGCTTCAAAAACTTGAAGAATTCGGATTATCAATCGAAAACCAGCACAAACAGCCCAAAACTTTCAAAAACCATGAAGGCATAAAACATGTTCCAAAGGTAAAAGGGACCATCTGCCATTAACTTTTACATGATTTCTGAAGGTTTTAGTACTTCAGATTCAAATTCAATAAATCTTGAAACATTTGAGGGTCTTTTTTCCTCTAAAGATTCCAGTTTATTCCCCTTTGAAACTCGACTAGAAAAAAAATCGAGTTTTATTAAATAACCCCCCAAGTCTCTCTATTGTAATAAATTGAAGAAATACAGCTTTGCCCAATCAGTGAGTGATGTAGCTTAGCCAGCGCCGGGCCAGGCAGGCCAGGTGACCTAGGCAACCTGGCCGGTCACATCGCCCTAAAAGGACACGTGGGTGCATGTGCGTCAAAATGTCATTAGCCAGCGATAGAGGCTTGGACTAGGGGTTTGAGGCAGAGAAGGTATATGCCTGGTGCTCCTCCAACTTTGCACCCTCTGCCTCCCCCTAATTTCATCCCTGAGCTTAGAATATATGTCTGCACTTGGTTTGGTTGGTGTGTAAGCACAATGCATTACACAGGCCAGAGGGCAGACTTTAAATGGCAGTGCTTCCTTAAGGGATTATCCAATGGCACTAAAGGCTTCCATACTGGTTTGTGTACCACCTAAAGAAGGCTTTAGGAAATGTAAAAGTCATCATTAATACAGACAGAATCCTTTTTTTATCTCCAAATATAGTCCATGCATTTTCCCTCCAGCATTCAGGTGCCACCCGGCGCCATATTTTATATCTGACAATGCAAAATATATTGGGATCCTTTATCCCGAAACAAGTGATCCAGAAAGCTCTGAGTCCATTTTAAACAAATCATTAAAAAAAAAGATTTCACTTTTCTCTGTAATAATAATAAAACAGTAGCTTGTGCTTGACCCTAAATCCATATACAGTGGCAAAACAATCCTATTGTGTTTATTTAATGTTCAAATGATTTTAGCAGTTTCATGTATGATGAACCAAATTACAGAAAGATTCCTTATGAAGAAACCCCAGGTCCCAAGAATTCCGGATAATAGATACTATAGGGCAGATTTACTAAAGGGCGAAGTGACTAATGTTAGCGTAAATTCGCTAGCGAAGGAGACTCTAGTGGTACACCTCTTGCACCAGACTCGCCCTCGCCACCTCAGACCAGGCAAAGTGCAATAGAGTAGATAGGACTTCCTCAAAAAAATAGTTGAACATTTTTTCAAGTCCAAAAAAAACGCTGGCGACTTTTCATTTTTTAGGGTGATAGGCTGCAAAAAATTTTCTGGGGTACCCGGCTTCCCCTCTACATTTCCTAACATATGGCAAATAAACTATACACTGGGATCATGTGTAGGGCAATATAACAACTCTATTTTATTTTATTACGGTTTTGCGGGCTTGTGTACAGTAAAGTATTTGCTGCAACATATACGTCCACTCAACTTTAACTTCCCTCCGTATGCAAATTAGCCAATGCTATTGCAAATTCGCTTCGCTTGCCGCAGTAACGGTAGCGCTACTTCAACAGCGTTGAACGGCTCCATGGACGCAACTTCGGATTTTAGTGAATTAGCGTTGTCCTGTCGAATCTACACCTGGCGAAGTGTTGTGATGTGAGCGAAGCCGTCGATGGTGAATTTTCGGAGGTTAGTAAATTTGCCCCTAAACCTGCACTTTATCATCTTGGGGACCAAATAATAATTATATACAGTAGCTACCTTTATAACATTCCTGGCAATAATCCAGTCACCAGACCAATGCCATAGTGTCCCCATTTGTAGATGTTCTTTTAACCCTTTAAGTGCCAAGAACGTAGCTCCATCCTAAGTCAGCGCTCCCTCTGCACGCGCAGCAAAAACAGCGTGCAGAGAGGAGCAATCAGCGCCACAACCCCCTAGGCAACGAGCTTACCTGCAGCAGATCGCCGATCCTCGCCGACACCCTTCTCCAGGAGCGACACAGACGCAGCAACAGCTTCCTTGTCACAGGACCCGGACCTCACGTGTTCCAGCGCCGCCCACGCACTTCCTGCTGCTCTGACTCAGCGATCCAGGACCCTACAGCTCTGAAAAGGACCCCCTTCATCTAGATTCGGTAAGTGCCCCTTTTTTTTACTTATTTAGTACATTTACAAGCATTTACATGTACACAATGCACATATTAGTAAAAGTAGTTTTTTTTTGCTTTTCTGACTTTTCTGATTTTTTTGATTTTTCACACTTTGGCACTTATTTACACACTCACATACACATATGCACAAATGTATACACTTTTTAGAGCTGTACATCCATGCATACACAAACACACACTTATAGGGGTTTTTTGTACTTTTTTTTTTTTTTTTTAGCTCTTCATTTTCAAGTTTCCCTCTTGTTATTTCCCCAAAAAACGTTAGATTTCATAGCGTGACTACTGGATCAAGCATTCTGACCACTAACCACGCTGTCAGAAAAGTTATTTTGTTATTTCGTTGATTTTCCTAATTGTATTTGATTTTTTGTGATTTTTATTGCAGTTTTATGCTTGCATTGTTTTTCCTTGTGTCATATTTTAGCATCGTTTACACTTTGATCATTTGGGGTAGAAACACATTTTTAGCAATTCTGTGTTCGTCAGAATGTGTACTTTGTACTGTTAGGGGGTCTTACGGCACATTATATGCAGTCAGTGTGCTATGTTCACAGAAGGCGAATTGACAGCCGAGAAAATTCTTATGCACTATTTTCATTTGGGGTCCGCACGTGCCCACCTGCTTTGGTATATCTATGCATAATGGGCATCAAACTGTTCAGTAGACCCTTGGCGTCAATATTTATGGTGTTTTCTAATTGTATGTAAGAAATTGGGTGAGATAAATGCGACCAACTGCAATATTTTTAGGCGATTTTCAGAAATATCATAAAAACTGCTGCCTTTAGCGTTGCTTTGCAGTATGTACGTTTGGAGTAGAAAGACAGTTTTAGCAAATTTTTATTCGGCAGAATGTGTACTTTCCAAAAATATATGGTTTTGGGGGGTCTTTGTACTGTTAGGGGGTCTTACGGCACATTATATGCAGTCAGTGTGCTATGTTCACAGAAGGCGAATTGACAGCCGAGAAAATTCTTATGCACTGTTTTCATTTGGGGTCCGCACGTGCCCACCTGCTTTGGTATATCTATGCATATTGGGCATCATACTGTTCAGTAGACCCTTGGCGTCAATATTTATGGTGTTTTCTAATTGTATGTAAGAAATTGGGTGAGATAAATGCGACCAAATGCAATATTTTTAGGCGATTTTCAGAAATATCATAAAAAACGCTGCCTTTAGCGTTGCTTTGCAGTATGTACGTTTGGAATAGAAAGACAGTTTTAGCAATTTTTTATCCGGCAGGATGTGTACTTTCCAAAAATATATTGTGTTGGGGGTCTTTGTACTGTAGGGGGGTCTTACAGCACATTATATGCAGTCCGGGATGCTATGTTCACAGAAGGCGAATTGACAGCCGAGAAAATTCTTATGCACTGTTTTCAATTGGGGTCCGCACGTGCCCACCTGCTTTGGTATATCTATGCATATTGGGCATCATACTGTTCAGTAGACCCTTGACGTCAATATTTAGGGTGTTTTCCATTTGTATCTAAGAAATTGGGTGAGATAAGTGCGACCAACTGCAATATTTATAGGCGATTTTCAGAAATATCATAAAAACCGCTGCCTTTAGCGTTGCTTTGCAGTATGTACGTTTGGAGTAGAAAGACAGTTTTAGCAAATTCTTATCTGGCAGGATGTGTACTTTCCAAAAATATATTGTTTTGGGGGTCTTTGTACTGTATGGGGGTCTTACAGCACATTATATGGAGTCAGTGTGCTATGTTCACAGAAGGCGAATTGACAGCCGAGAAAATTCTTATGCACTGTTTTCATTTGGGGTCCGCACGTGCCCACCTGCTTTGGTATATCTATGCATATTGGGCATCATACTGTTCAGTAGACCCTTGGCGTCAATATTTATGGTGTTTTCTAATTGTATGTAAGAAATTGGGTGAGATAAATGCAACCAACTGCAATATTTTTAGGCAATTTTCAGAAATATCATAAAAACCGCTGCCTTTAGCGTTGCTTTGCAGTATGTACGTTTGGAGTAGAAAGACAGTTTTAGCAAATTTTTATTCGGCAGAATGTGTACTTTCCAAAAATATATGGTTTTGGGGGTCTTTGTACTGTTAGGGGGTCTTACGGCACATTATATGCAGTCAGTGTGCTATGTTCACAGAAGGCGATTGACAGCCGAGAAAATTCTTATGCACTGTTTTCATTTGGGGTCCGCACGTGCCCCTCTGCTTTGGTAATTCTATGCATATTGGGCATCAAACTGTTCAGTAGACTCTTGAAGTCAATATTTAGGGTGTTTTCCATTTGTATGTAAGAAATTGGGTTGGATAAGTGCGACCAACTGCAATATTTTTAGGCGATTTTCAGAAATATCATAAAAACCACTGCATTTAGCATTGCTTTGCAGTATGTACGTTTGGAATAGAAAGACAGAAAGACAGTTTTAGCAAATTTTTATTCGGTAGAATGTGTAGTTTCCAAAAATATATGGTTTTCTGGGGTGAACGTAATTTTTTGTACCTTTGCCTGTCACAAAATCCTCTGCTGATTTTGCAGTATCTGGAATTACAGAACTCGTATGGGGTGTCTTCTTTCTGGGGCCCCTATATGCCACATACTTAGGTGTACCTATGCATATTGGGTATCATACTGTTCAGCGGACCCAGACTTTCAAGTTTAGGGAGTTTTATCTTGGTATATAATGATATGTAGGAGATACAATGCTTTAGAGTTGGAGTATTGAGGAGATTTTTGTATATGTCATAAAAACTGCGAAATGTAGGAAAGCTTTGCTGCTTGGTAATTTGGAGTAGAAAGACATGCATACCCATTTTAGATTCGTCAGAATGTGTACTTTCCAAAAGTATATGGTTTTCTGGGGTGAACATGCATTTTTGTACTTTTGCCCCTCATAAAATGCTGTAAATGCTGATTTTGCAGTATTTGGAATTACAGAACTGTCTTCGTTCTGGGACCCCTATACGCTACATACTTAGGTGTACTTATGCATATTGGGCATCAAACTGTTCAGCGGACCCTGGGCTTACATATTTAGTGTGTTTTATTTTGGTATATAATGATATGTGGGAGATACGATGCTTCAGAGTTGCAATATTGAGATGATTTTCGGTAATGTCATAAAAATTGGCAAATGTAGGAACGCTTTACGGCTTGGTACTTTGGAGTAGAAAGACATGCATACCCATATTAGATTCTTCAGAATGTGTACTTTCCAAAAATATATGGTTTTCTGGGGTGAACATGCATTTTTGTACTTTTGCCCCTTGAGAAATGCTGTAAATGTGCTGATTTTGCAGTATTTGGAATTCCAGAACTGATAACTCATATGGGGTGTCTTCGTTTTGGGGCCCCGATACGCCACATACTAAAGTGTACCTATGCATATTGGGCATCAAACTGTTCAGCGAACCCTGGGCTTTCATATTTAGTGTGTTTTATCTTGGTATATAATGATATGTGGGAGATACGATGCTTCAGAGTTGCAATATTGAGATGATTTTCGGTAATGTCATAAAAATTGCCAAATGTAGGAACGCTTTACGGCTTGGTACTTTGGAGTAGAAACACATGCATACCCATATTAGATTCGTCAGAATGTGTACTTTCCAAAAATATATGGTTTTCTGGGGTGAACATCCATTTTTGAATTTTTGCCCCTTGAGAAATGCTGTAAATGTGCTGATTTTGCAGTATTTGGAATTCCAGAACTGATAACTCATATGGGGTGTCTTCGTTCTGGGGCCCCTATACGCCACATACTTAGGTGTACCTATGCATATTGGGCATCAAACTGTTCAGCGAACCCTGGGCTTTCATATTTAGTGTGTTTTATCTTGGTATATAATGATATGTGGGAGATACGATGCTTCAGAGTTGCAATATCGAGATGATTTTCGGTAATGTCATAAAAACTGGCAAATGTAGGAGCGCTTTACGGCTTGTTACTTTGGAGTAGAAAGACATGCATACCCATATTAGATTCGTCAGAATGTGTACTTTCCAAAAATATATGGTTTTCTGGGGTGAACATGCATTTTTGTACTTTTGCCCCTTGAGAAATGCTGTAAATGTGCTAATTTTGCAGTATTTGGAATTCCAGAACTGATAACTCATATGGGGTGTCTTCGTTTTGATATGTGGGAGATACGATGCTGTAGACTGGACACTTTGAGGTAATTTTTCAAAAACACATTTTTATAAAAACTGCTAACTTTAGGAAAGAATTGCAACTTGGTAGTTTGGAGTACAAATATATATTTACCCATTTTGAACTTGTTAGAATCTGTTCTTTCCAATAAGGTGTAGTTTTTTTAGGGTAAACCTACTGTTAGTGGAATGTTTGGTCTTGAAATCAGATGTATGCAGTTTTGTAGAGCAGTGCTTTGGAAATTTGGTAGTTTACTGCTTCGAAGTTTTTGATCTATAGAAGTAAGAAATCTCCATAAAACTATATATATTTGGTATTGGCGCGTTCAGGAGACACAGAACTTTCCAAATCTGCCATGCTCTCATGCATAAAATAAATTATGCTTCTGATATATGTGTTTTTATCATGTGAAACTTTTTTTTTTTTTTTTTTATACATTTAGAAGCCCATATCTTTTTACTGGAGTGGAATGACAACAAAATACTAGCATATTTTTAAAGCTTAGGTTGTCCTGAGAAAAACGATACCTTGTTTTCGTGGGTAAACTAAAAGGCCCCCCCAGGCAAGTCCCCTAAAGTGAAAGAGCAAAAAATGTTCAAAAACGGTCTGGCAATAGAAGTTTCAACTTGGCCAAATTGGCTGGCAGCGAAAGGGTTAAAAGTAATCAAAAGTATAATGGATTTTCATAATATATGGTTTATTTGTGCTGCTTCCTTTTCATACTGTGTAAAAAGGACTGGCAGAAAATAGATTGGTTGGAAACGTTAAGTATAGTTAAAGTATAGTTGAAATTGACTGTAAATTACATATTTCACACTATACCTGCTGTTATTTTAAACATCAAACTCATATTCCGTGATATAACAATTCCTTTGCTCTTGCAATGGTTCTCCAAATGTCGAAGGATAGCGCTCACATCAGCTAAATAGTATGAAGGTTCCACATGCAGACGACTTGCAGCTCTACAATTAAATATGAAAAGAATGCCAAGTAAAAAGGCTCCTTATTATTTTAGCTTAGTAACTATTACTGTGACATAAAGCTAAAAATGTCAGAAAAAGTGGCTTGATAAAAATGATATAATGCATGCCAACATCCATACAGCTTACTATAATGGATGGCACCCTTTGGGACTTTGGGGCAAGGAAATATAAGATTAATTTACTCCTTAGGGATCCTTAGCTCTAACTGATCTAACGGGAATGATAATCACATTGCATTAACTATAGTAATATTTGATTTGGTACATTAACCTTCTTCAAGGTCCAGTAGGAACTCTTATTATCCTGTCTTAGGCCTATTTCATTTTACCCGCAGAATACACTGGATAAGACGGTGGTGCAATATTAATTTAACTACACTGAACTCAAGAATAAAGAATACTATTCTTTGTAAATATTTTTAAAGGACAAGGACAGTCTAAAACAAAATAAGGCTAGAAATGCTGTATTTTGTATACTAAATATAAACATGAATTTACTGCACCACAAAGCTTAATCAAACAAATGATTTATGCTTTCAAAGTTGGCCACAGGGGGCTGTCATCTTGTAACTTTGTTAAATATCGTTGCCTGACCCTGACCCTGCACATGCTCAGTGTGGTCTGGGCTGCTTAGGGATCGGCATAAAAAAAGCTGCTTGAATACTGCATGGCTGGTAAGTAAGGCGGGGGCTCCCCCTGCTGTTCATAAATATGATTGTTTCCCTGCTCAGCAGTTAGGGACCATCTGACAATTCCTATCCACAGCAGTAAATGAAGGGAGAATTTCACTGCAAACAGTCAGGTTTCTTATAAAAACTTAATTTTTTTTTAATTAAAGTATATTGGAGATAGGTTTCTTTTTCATTAAAGAAAGTAAAAATTGGATTTTATTGTTTTGCCTTTCCTTGTCCTTTAAGGCATTTATGCCTATACTCCAGTATAGCATAGTAGTGATGGGCGAATTTATACACCAGGCACGAATTCGCAGCAAATTTCTGCGAATAAATTTACAAAATTGCCGCAAAAATTCACAGACGAAAATTCTAGGCGCCCATTGACTTTAAAGGGCGTTAGAATTGTCACCAGCGTTGGAATTGACGCCGGTGTAAAAAAAAAAAAAAAATCACGTTCCGCTAATTTTTCGCCATTTCGCTAATTTCATGGGAAATTCGCAAATATTTTGTGAAGCGAAACGGGAGAAATTCGCCCATCACTAATCATACTGGACATTATGGGGCAAATTTACCTAGGGTCGAATATCGAGGGTTAATTAACCCTCGATATTCGACTGCCGAATTGAAATCCTTCGACTTCGAATATCGAAGTCGAAGGATTTATCGCAATTCGTTTGATCGAACGATCGAAGGAATAAACGTTTGATCAAATGATTAAATCCTTCGAATCGAACGATTCGAAGGATTTTAATCCATCGAAAGAACGAAATTCCTTCAATCAAAAAAACCTTGGAAAGCCTATGAGGACCTTCCCCATAGGCTAACATTGGCCGAGGTAGGTTTTAGGTGGCGAACTAGGGGGTCGAAGAATTTTTTAAAGAGACAGTACTTTGACTATCAAATAGTCGAATACGATTTTTAGTTCGAATCGTTCGATTCGAAGTCGAAGGTCGTAGTCGTAGGTCGAAGTAGCCATATTCGAAATTCAAACTTTTTTTCCTCTATTCCTTCACTCAAACTAAGTAAATGGGCCCCTTCAACTATTCCCCAGAGCTCCAACTTGTCCCCTTTCAAAAGCTGAGTTGAGTCTAAAGGGAGGAATATAATGAAAGCTAACATAGTCCTTATCCAAAAAGTATTCTTTACATAAGCTATTTTTCCTTTGCATATATTGAATATACCGTACATTTTATGAAGCCAGAAATTGCCAGTGGAAGAAAGTCTGCAGATGTAAAAGTTTGCACCAAGTGTATGCAATAAACGTCTTACTGAAAAAGTTATGGTTACAGGAAAAGGTACACCACCACTTTAAAAGTGTGTTAATTGCAAGTAAAATGTGCAATGCAATAACTGTCTAATGAAGAATTAGTGATTTTAATTCAAATTTATGCAAAAAAGTTTCCCTAAGGGGATTATATATATATTTTGTCTGTAAGGGGGTTATTTAAGTCCGAATTCCAAAAACTTCAAAAAATTTGATTTCTTTTTACTATAAAATCCAAATTTTTAGTGGAAAAAAAGCAAATTTTTAGTGATTATTTATACCCCGAGGCTGCTAAAAGTCAGAATCCAAAAAAATACTCCATCTCCAAGCTGTCGGGGTCCTGTAGAAATCAGTGGAAAAAGTCCCATTTCAAAATTTAATATATCTTGGTCTGCACTGGGTTTCGCCCAAAAATCTGAAATAATCGGGGATTTGTGCAGTTACGTGCCTTCGCCAGAGCGCAACTTCGCCTGGCGATTGAATGAGTGTCAGCGTCAGTCTCTTTCGCTAGGGAAGTTAAGCCTGCGCCCGTTGGTAAATTAGCGAAGTACCGAAATGACGCCACGTTGGCGAATTTTTGCCAGCGTTAGTCACTTCGCCATTTAGTGAATTTGCCCCATAGCTATGTCTTGATAAAACCTATACTTACATTCTATCCTGAGCTATTAGTTTTCCCTATGTGGAATTTGCAACAGGGGGCTGGGCTTCAAATAGTTGAAAACTATTGGATTTGTTATGTTATAAAATCTTCACTGGTCGGGTCCATATGGAAATTTTAAGGGTTAGATATCCAACAGTAACTTATTCTTAAAATGTGGTTAAGGGATCCTAGTGGACAAATACCCAAGTTAGGGGAGGAGTAAGGATCCTATTAATACTTTTATGCCCCTTCAATGCCCTTGTTGGAAACATTTTAAGATTGTGATTTTAGGTTCAGTGAGCTAAGAATATTTCGAAGTGTCTAAACATTTTGTAACGAATAACTAAATGAAAGAAAAGCAACTAAATGGAAAAATAAAATTTTGAAATCTTATAATTTAAGAGTAAAGAACGTATCCAAGAAGACTGACTTAATTTAATCCCATTGTGATCGCTAGTGCTCTGCAAGCATCTCATCTTGAAATAGCAAACTGGGATTCATATCTGCTTTTTCATTATCAACATTTTCTTTATTCCGGCACCCTACAGTTAGCTAAACTTTAAAGTCTATGGATTTCAAAAGGCTGTTTTTATGAGAGTGCAAACATGTCACTTGTAAAATATGACACAACGAAAAGTAATGCAGATGGGATAAAATGTATATATATATATATATATTCACTAGGAATGTGCTATTACTTTAGCTCACATAGAAACCTTGCAGAGAAACATGGGGTTTATCGTCATATTCAATTAAAAGAGGAAAACTTTTGTATTTAAGGCAAGAGAGTTTGTTATGTTTTTATTGTTTCTGGGAGGCTTGTTCCCAGTTCTAATTTGGAAGCTACATTCTGCTATTGTAAATATTATTTTAAGCATGTAATTTATTTTAATCTGCATTGGCCTTATTAATATATCTGCCACTTTTGACTAAGGCAGGCTTGGAGAGAAAAGGTACACATTGATCGTGTCTCATCTAAGAATGGAGTGTCAATTAGCAAAGGGTCCAAACAAATCTATTTATTCCCTATCAACATTTTGGTCTGCGCTTTTACCTCAGACCAGTAATTTATCAGAATGATACACGTACTTTAACTGAAATAGAAAAAAAGCACAGATAGTAGAAAAAAATTTACAAATTGAATATATACCTGTACATATGCTGTAGACTCAAAACTGTCACAACTTGTGTTTTCTATGAAGAAGAAGTTTGCTTGCAAGTTCATACGACAATGTTTTCTGAAAAGAATATACAGAGAGCACAAAACAATTAGCATTTTAAAGGCAAATAGTATTCCACCCCACTGAGGCAGGCTGGTAACAGGCATGTCCCCTAGAAGCAAGGAGAGAGAAGAGGGGAGGGAGCACTCACAGACCCGTCAATGTGCAGCCGCTGTGCTACTATGTGGAAAATGCTCCCGAAGCGTATGTCCATCAACAAACTCTTGCAACCACGGAGCACCAGCAAGTTTAAAACATCCGTTTATTTGAAAATCATTAATATGTGAAAACAGAGCGTAATGAGCTCAATAGCTCCATAGCTTTGACGCGTTTCGTGGACAAACCACTTCCTCAAAAAGCTAACTTGTATCAACTCCTGGTAACATTTAAAACCGCAAAAGCCACACCCCTTCTAAAAACATTAACCCTATCGTGGGTAAACCACACGATCCAATATCAAAAACAACGGAAGTGTGCCACTATCATGCATAATAATTAATAAATAAACAATTAAATAAATATTACAATTAGATAAATGTTACATATTACATATCACATATTTCATATATTTGGTGGACAATATATTGAAAAAGGGTCTAACGAAATCTAAGGCTAAATTAATTTAATAAATAAACAAGATGAGACTCCATCCACTGAATACAAAAATCAATTGATTGCAAAAATATATTAATAAATTACATGCATAATCAATATATATATAAATTAATTACCAATAATGATTGATGTTCAAAATTCGTTAAAGAAAAGTCTGACTAGAAGCAAGGAGAAGCTTTTAAAAAACGATATTTTTGTTTTCAAAGTATGCTTTATTTGAGAAATTAAAAAATGAACACTGCACATGTTTTAAAATAAAAACCCTTTGTAAATGCAGGACGGCACATTTAGGGCAGATTTATCAAGGGTCGAAGTGAATTCGAGTGAATTTTCGAAGTTCAGAAAGTTTGAATTTCGAAGTAAATTTTTGGGTACTTCGACCATTGAATAGGCTATTACAACTTCGACTTAATTTCGAAGTAAAATCGTTTGAATATTCGACCATTCGATAATCGAAGTACTGTCTCTTTAAAAAAACTTTGACTTCAATAGTTCGCCAAATTAAACCTGCCGAAGTGCTATGTTAGCCTATGGGGACCTTCTAAAGCATTTTTCTATGTTTTTTGTAGTCAAAGTAAAATCATTTGATCGATCGCTGAAATCATTCGAATCATTCGATTCGAACGATTTAATCGTTCGAACGATTTTACTTCGACCACAAAACCGGTAAAAAAAACTTTGAGTTCGATATTTGAAGTCGCAATATAGCCATTCAATGGTATTTCACTTCATAATTCAACCTTTGATAAATCTGCCCCTAATTGTTAACATTTAAAACCTAAAATGTTAAAAATAAAGGTGAGGCTACATTGTAACAACATGGGAAGTGTTAATTCTCTCCTATCATTATAAAAGTCTTGCGGGGGAATGTAATAAAAATCGCTAACGGAAAAACTATTCGCAATGCGAAAAGGTATGCTTTTGCGCGAACAAATTTTGCTTTGTGCGACTTTAATATAGCTTTTGCGAGCCCGGAAACTGTTTAGCGACCACTTGCGACAGTGAAAGACCGTTTGCGAATTTTATAGTTTGCGCCAATGCGCAGTCAATGTAATAAAACTTCTTACTGAAAAAGTCGTTATGTTTGCTCCAAAAGATTACGACACCTTCAAGCACTTCTTATGAGTGCGCAATTAAAATTCGCAATGCGCAATTAAAATTCGCAATGCAATAACAGTTTAAGGAACAATATTACATTGCGAGATGTGGATTTTTAGTCTTATTGGTGCGAATTGTTTTGCTCTTTGCGACTTTTATTACATTCCCCTATTGATGCTTTTGTTTATTGAATGACCAGGTAAATTATTACAATAAAGTGTATTCATGAGTGCTTTGAATGTAAAGAGTCCTGCCAACATGTGAACCCATATATTGAAAATTATACCAACTAACATCCAGGGGTGTTTCAGAGCTCAATGCCACAGTAAGGGGGCCCACATCGCTAGTGTAGAGCATTGTCTCCATGACTATTTCCATGAATAGAAAAAATAATTGTAAATATAATATATGTTTAACTACAGGGATGGAAGATTATTTTTTTTAATGAATGTCTTTTCATTTTGAGTAGGTCAGCATTTAGCCGATAAAAAAACTGTTTTTTATTTTCTTAATTCCTTTATGGCCCACATAGTTTAATACAGGAACTACACAGGGGCAAATATTGCTGCTTTTACATCAGTTTTGGCGTTTCGACAAGAAAACAAGAAGATTTTAAATAAATTCAAAAATTTGATTATTGTCTAATTTCTCAGCATATGGCTGAGCCTCCTCCTAACTGCAACTCAGCAAATTTACGGGGAGGTTTATTTGCTCCTTATAAAATTGACTGTAGTGTGTGTAATCTCTGGTAGGGCAGAGACTGAAAAGAATAATGTACAAAATCTGTAAATTACCGTGGAATATGTTAATCTTTACTGATACTCTTTTTGGGCCCCAGAACTTTCTGATGTGGAACCGACAAAAAAACTGCACATTTTGGGCAGAAAAAAAGGCACAAAAAAGATCTGCAACCAAATGTTTAAGCATGCCCGTTTTGTGGCCATACCCCCTAAATCGCATGTCCATTTTACAAAATTTGGCAGGTTATAGTAAGTTTGAATACATTTCTGGGGAATTTAGGTACATAATAATATTTGGAGCAAACCGTATTTTACAGCAATAATTAACCAGCAAGTTAGCAACCAACTATAGTATTAGAAAACAAAAACTGTAACAAATTTGAGTGGAATGTGAACAAGAACAAGACACAATTCCATCTACAATGTAACAAGCCAACTAGTTCAGGTAATTGTTGCAACAGTGAATCTAAAACATAACTTTTAATCTTTGTAGCAGTTAAAAACTTGCTAGCACAACCAACACAGACTGACAGCATATTGCACTCATAGCTGTGCAGGACCATGTCCCTAAAATTACACTTACTTAAAAACACCTTCCACCTACGCCACCCTACACGTTTCGCTACCAAGCAGCTTCATCAGGGGCACAAGACTTATGCCCCTGATGAACCTGCTTGGCAGCCAAACGCGTAGGGCGGCGTAGGTGGAAGGTGGTGTGCATAGCTTCCACTCTTCCCAACGTAGTTAGGTAGGGGGTGAACAAAGGGAAGGGTGGGCACTGATGGCGACCTGAGCTCAATGATTAACCCACACAGTGCTAGATTTTTTTTTTTATATATATATTCTCTTTTTATTGAAAAAAAAGCATATTAAGACATAGCATAAACATAAGTATCAAGATTAGAGTAATATCACAACAAAGATATAGAGTTAGAATCATGTGATATACAAACGCAAACTGTCCTGGGCCATGTACTGTAGCATACCAAAATACACACAGTTTTCGGAAGAGCGCAGTTGACAATATAACACTACACAGTCTTATTTATCGTAATACATATTACGTCCCATACCAGATTACGTTACTTGACTGCTACTGCAATCTAGGGACCATTTGCCTTCAAAGTATACTCATATCTTGTTGAAAAACAAATAGTTTAAAAACATATCAATAGGATACCAAAATCAAGTGAATAACATAATATAATAGACCGGAAAAGACAAGAACAGAAAAATGAAAAAAAGAGAAAAAGTAAAGTCAGAAAAGAAAGAGAGTCGCTCAGCCATTGTAAATTACTCTAATGATATACAAGTAAATCCCAACACAGATTTACCAAGTAAAATATGACACGTATCCAAAATAGATAAGCTCCTAGTCCGAATACAAAAGTTTATATTGATCTGATTCCACAAATACAACCCATGTCGTCCAGGTCTTTATATATACCTCGTGTTTCTCATACACATAACTAAGTAACTCTTCCATACGCCTAATCTCACCCATTTCTTTGAACCATTCCTGTATTGTAGGAGGAATTATGGATTTCCAGTGAGGGGGGATTACAGTTCTTGCAGCACTCAGACAAAAACCTACTAACGACCGTTTATATTTAAACATATTTCCTGGTAGCATGGAGAGAATACCTATTGAAGGAATTGTTGGGATATCCAGACCCGTTACCATGTTAACTTTAAACACTCCTTCCCAGAAGGGTTTAAACACCAAGCATGACCACCATATGTGTGTGGGGGAACCTAATGCTGTTTCACACCTCCAGCAAAGAGCAGAAACGGTAGGATACATTTTGTGCAAAAGCTCAGGACACCTATACCATCTAGAGACAATTTTATAATTTGTTTCCTGTGGTTTACACGCAATGGAGAATTTATGGGAAAGGAAAAAGCACGATTTCCATTGTTCAGCACTAAATGTAGTGAGTAATTCCTTTTCCCAACTGACAGTATATTTAGGTGGGGCATTCACCGCTCTGGGATCTGACAACTTATACAGTATAGAGATCCCGTGCCTAAGAGGATCTGATTGTAAACAGAGATCTTGGAAAGCAGTGGAAGGTGTAGTCATAATCTGTCGATTCACCGAATTCCCTAGCCAGTGTTGGAGTTGAGAAAATTTCAGTTGAGATAAAAATGTTGCTGGAATACCAGGGAAAACAGTATCAAATGGTAATATTAGCTTATCCTTCACAACCTGTCCACATATGAAATTGTCATCAAAACGTCTACCCAGGAATAAACCCTTGGTCATACCCGGTGGGAAATTCGGGTTACCAATAATTGGTGTCATTAAACCAATCCGGGAGATTAAGTATGGTGCAGCTTTTAGAAAACAATCTGCCTGTGAAAGAGTTTCTCTGCATATTTTAGGCAATGTGTTTTTGTCAGGTCTGAGAGCGGGGCGCAGCCACCACAGAGCTTGAATAGGTCTGTCGAGTAGTGATTGTTCAATTTGAATCCACTTTTTCTGATCTTTATAAAGAAACCACTCTATGATTCTGTTCAAAACCGAAGCTCTTAAATAACCCCTTATGTTAGGAAGGCCAAGGCACCCATTGGATTTATGCATCCTCAATACATTCCTACTGATTCTAGGGTTTTTCTTAGCCCAAATAAACTTAGTGAACGATGAGTGCAAAATGTTAAAGAAGCGAATAGGGGGTTGGACCGGGATAGCCTGAAATTGATATAAAAGCCGAGGTAGAAAATTCATTTTTATCAGACTAATCCGGCCGAACCATGAAATATGAGGTAACTGCCAATGATTTAGGTCTTTTACAACTTGAGAGAGGAGAGACATATGGTTGAGTTGAGATAATTTTCCCAGGTCTGATGGAATATATATACCCAGATATTTTATGGCCTCGGATTTCCATTTAAATGGGAAATTGGATTGCAACAATTGTTGCAAGTTTGGGGGTAAAGAGATATTCAAAGCTTCAGACTTATCCATATTAATCTTAAAATTACTAAATTTCCCATAATCTTTGAATTCAGTCATTAATGGGGGTAAGGAGGTATGGGGGTTGGTAATGTATGTTAAGAGGTCATCTGCGTATAGTGCTACCTTATGATGTTTTCCTTGTATCAATATCCCGGGTATATTTGGATTATTCCTTATAGCTATTGCCAAGTGCTCCATAACTAGAGCGTATAGCAGTGGGGACAAGGGGCACCCCTGCCGAGTCCCATTGCTGATACGTATAAAGTCAGTCAAATGGCTATTAATTTTAATTCGAGCCCGAGGGGCCTTATATAGTGCCATAATCCTTTGTTTGGCTTTGGGACCCAATCCTATTTGAGAAAGAGTTTTGGATAAGAAAACCCAGCTGACCCTGTCGAACGCCTTCTCCGCATCAGTCGACAGGGCCAGCAGGGGAATCTTGTGGCGTTTTGCATAATCCATAATAGTAATGGTTTTTAATATGTTGTCTTTGGCCTCCCTGCCCATTACAAAACCTACTTGATCCGATCCTATTAAATATGGCAGGTGAAGTTTGAGACGGTCCGATAATATTTTGGCGTATAATTTAATGTCACTATTCAGCAAAGAAATGGGTCTATAACTTTTACAAGAAAGCGGGTCTTTACCAGGTTTATGGATTAACGAAATGTGAGCTTCTAATAACGAACATGAGAAATTTGGGTATGTATCTATGTTATTGAAGGCAGCAAGCAAGGGATCAGAGAGATCGGATTTCAAAACCTTATAGAAAAGGGTAGAGAACCCATCTGGGCCCGGGGCCTTACCGGGAGGGGAATTTTTTATCTCCTTATGAAGTTCTGTAAGTGTTAACGGATCCTCAAGAGTCTCTGCGTCGTCCTGTTTAAGGCAAGGAAGTGCAGTGTTATTAATATAATTATCCATTTCTTGGGAAAATCGAGTATCCGTACATTCTTGCGAACCAGGGATATTATACAATTCAGTATAGTATTTTTGTAGCACCTTCGCAATCTCCTGAGTTCTATAAACGATTTGGTCGTTTTTTGATTTAATTGCCGGAATAAATGAAGTCCCTAATTTAGATTTAACAGCTCTGGCTAAGCATCTACCCGGTTTATTACTATGTTCGTAAAAGTATCTTTTACATTTCTGAAAAGAGTAAATGGATTTCCTGTTAAGTTCAGATTTTAACAATTCTCTAGTCAAAGTGAGTTCCTCGAGAGTATCCCCAGAAAGTGAAGTTTTATGTGATTGTTCTAGGTTTATGATTTTCTTAGTTAAATCAAGAATGAGCTGGGATCGTGCCTTTTTAAGTCTGGTGCCATGCTTAATGAGGATACCCCTTAATACCGCCTTAAGTGCTTCCCACTTTATCACTGGGTGAGTATCATCTGTGACATGAACTTCCTTAAAAGCTGCTATTTCTGCTTTTAATTCCTCAAGGCATTCCTCAAGGCATTCCCTATCCCTCAGCAGGGATTCATTTAATCTCCAGGTCCAGGACCAGTTCCATCAAGGGAAGGGATAAATTAACAAAAATAGGGGCATGGTCAGACAAAAGTTGAATACCTACATGTATATTGCAGTTCGTAACCCAATCTAATGCAACATGAGAGATAAATAGGTAATCTATTCTGCTATAGGTTTGGTGTACTTGTGAAAAGAACGTGTAATCTCTATCTTTGGGATGGGCGATTCTTCAGCAATCCATCAATTGGTTACCGTGGAGGTGGGCCTTAACTTTTTTCAGTGTGGTATACGGGACGCTCGTCTTACCCGAGGATGTATCTAGTCTGGGGTCTAAAACCAAATTGAAATCACCACCTAACATAATTACACCTTGAGAGAAACCTTCAAGCTGGGCCATCATTGAGTCCACACATTTGTGTTGGTTTAAATTAGGAGCATAGCAATTTACTAGAGTTATAATGTGACAGAATGTGTCTGCCTTCGAGTCCAGTATTGAGACATTAAGATTTTTGTGAAACGCAATAGCAACACCTTTGCTTTTGGAATCCGGAGTGTCACTAAAAAAACAATTTTGGTAGAATTTGTTATTAAACAAATGTGTTTATGCAAACCTGACAAAATTTGAGATCTTTTCGTAGGAGAATTGAAACCTCGGACATTATAGGAGCAAACCAGGAGATCATGCATGGTCATATCTACGTGGACGTAGCTGCTTAATAGAACGGCTGAGCGACTGAAAGAAAAGAACAGGCATTAACACACACAGTGCTAGATTAAACCATGGATATTAGAATGCTTAAATAACTAAAAGACACTATCCACTACTGTTCCATTCTACACACTTGTTTTTAAGTAAGTGTAATTTTAGGGACATGGTCCTCCTTTTGCTTCTTACAGGGGAGAGGAAAGGTCCCATACAAGAGACTGCAGCAGAGAGTCATGAGTAGTTGGCTAAAGTTTCACAGCAGAATTCTAGTTTCATAAGAAGCAGACAATCACAATAATTGATTATTGATAATGATGAGTAATGATAATACTTTAGAAAAATGTATTGCATTGTGTTTGCATCCTCAGCTGTAAAACTTACCTTAGCATTTCTGTTATTATATATAATATGAAATAATTGCGCATACTATTAATTTCTTTTATTTATCCTTCCTTTACACTGCTATCAATAAGCTGTTATACTCCCCAGGCCTCTTAAATGGAATTGCAATGGACAGTCAATTCAATTTTTAAGAAATGTAACTGAAATATGATTAAATATACAGTGGCTAAACCACTGGGAAGGAAATACCCCTTCTGATGGTGGAACAGGTATGATGCAATCAACAGAATTTGTCTGAAGTTTCAATGCATTGTCTCTGTAATTCAGCATGAAAAACTCCTGTTTCTTTTCAACCTGCTTGAAAAACAACATCATAAATTATTCAGAATGAATAATCGGTGTATCCGTTTCAATAAATGATTCTTAGAAAAGAACTCTGTGTAGTTAAAACACCCTTGAAGCTTGGATAGTAATAAGTATTCATTTGTACTGTATTTGAACAATGTACTCTCCCCCTTCACAAGTCTCCCTATCATATTCACTAACATTACTTTATTAAATCTTTTGTTCAGTCAAGTCATGGCTGGAATTATGCAAATTAATGCAGGTTAGTTAAATGTAAATGTAAAATTGTGCATATCAATACTATGCATAGATGAATATACAGTATTTATATAAATATATATATATATATATATATATATATATATATATATATATATATATATATATATATATATATATATATATACACACACACAATATTGGAAACATAATGGTCTCTACCCTTTTGAGAAGGCTTTTCACTTAAAGGGGCAGATTTATTATGGGGTTGAATAGTAAATTCAAATTTTTAAATAGTTTTTTGATGTCGAAATTCACACATTCTAATTTTAATCCCTTAATTCAAATGTAAATTTGAATGTGATCTTAATTACACCTTGACCTTGGAAACAGTTCTAATTCAAATATTTTCCACCTAAAACCTGCCAAGTTCATTTACAAGTAAATGGAAGAAGTCAAATGAACCATTTGAATATGTTAATTGCCTTCCTGACTATCAAGGTTTTTTTTTGGAGGAAAAGTCGATTCATATGATTTGAATTTGATTTGAATTTTCGGGTCAGGATAATTCGATCGAATATTAGACTTCTCATTTTTTTCTTAAATAACCTCCCATTGAGTTGTGATGGCAGAAGTCAGTTGAACCATTTGAATATGTTAATTGCCTTCCTGACATTCGAGTTTTTTTTTCAGAGGAAAACTCGATTCCTATGATTTCAATTTGATTCAAATTTGATTTCGAATTTTCAGTTTGGGACTGTTCTTTCGAATATTAGACATTCTTATTTATTCTTAAAGGGGAACTCCACAAAAACATAACAAGCTTTTTGAAAAGTAAACATAATTTCAAGCAACTTTGCAATGTACATCAACTAAAAAATATGCAGACTTTTCATGATTTTTAATGGTTTCTGACAGTTCCCTAAGCCTAGCCCCCTGCTCTTCTGCTGATCTGCCTGACTACTTTGCTGAGCTGGTTGACTACTGTTACTTTGTATCAACAGCCATCTGTCCTCTGTCGTCTGTATCCTCTAAACCCCACAATTCCCTGCACATGTGATTTCAATAAGGAACAGAACATCACAGTGCAATGCATTGTGGGTTATGTAGTTCCTGCATGCTGTCTGTAAGCTGTGGAGGAGTTGTTACAATTTGTAACATCAGTGTTTAGTCCTGCCCTGCCAGGATTTCAAATGATGCAGAAAGAGAAGAACAGTTAAACAGCTGGATTTCAGCATAGAAAATGGCATCTATTCATACTTTTTGAAGAAACAGGTAACTGTGATGGGTATATTAGGGGTTTCTGTGTTATGAGGGCCTCTTTATCAAATTTTGGTTTGGAAGCTGGAGTTCCCCTTTAAATAAACTCCCATTTGATTTGTGAGTATATTTGGATTTAGTAGAGTAAAAAAAAAATTCACTTGAATTAGAAATTAGACCTTTGATAAATCTGCCCATTAATGTTGCAGTATTATTAGAGGGTTTAGGCTTCCATTCAACCAATAGGACAATAGTTAGATTGGGGATTGATGCTCTGTCTATCCCATAGTTGTTTCAGTGAGTTTTAATTAAGGCCATTGAAGCTCTTCCACTCACATATTAGCAAATCAGTTTTGTTCAGACCTTGAATTATGCGTGGGATTATTCTCATGGCATTGTCAAAAATTTCACACTTTAGTATTGAAGAGGCTTTCATTGGAACTTTTTGAAGATCTTTGTATGAGATTCATTGGGCACTAGTCTGTTAGCATGCATTACATAGCTCCCAAATATATGTGTATTTGTTATAATATATTACAAATTAGTTAAACACTGATTTGACCTTCCCAGATTTTCATGCTCTTTATGCAATCCTGTTGATCTTAATGTATTCAACGGGTTCTTAACTAATTTCCCTACATCTTCTGGCCAAATCTTATCCCACATTATTTAAAATGCACTCTATGTAAACAACTTTTAGGGGGTTATTTATAAAAATTCAAAAAGTTCTCACTATTTTCTAAAAACGAATCAAATCCGCACTGACTTTTTCCTCCCTATTTATCAATAAATTTTTCCGAAATTTTTTTGTGCGGGGGAAAACTCAAAATTGTGAAAAAAAAATCCAAATTGTATACATTTTTCAGATTTGTCGCCTTGATGCCTGAAAACCACAAAATCTTCAAAATATTGAACGAAAACCAGCGCAGATCAGGATTTCAACGGGACATCTACCATTGACTTCTACATAAACTCAGTAGCATCTTTTTTTATTCAGACTTTTAACACCATCGGAGTTTGATTAATCTCAAAAAAATTACAAAAAATAGTTTTTCCCCATATCAGACATATAAATAACCCCATTAATATTTTCAGGGGTTTTAGCTGTTTAAAATACTATCTACTGGGAGTTTATGTAAAGAATTGAAGTTTGTACCTCCTATGGCTATACACAAAATTACTAATTTGGGGACGGCAGTGAATATCATGTTCAAAGGAAAAAAAAGATGTGCTCCGGGGTATATAATGCTGCTTTTTCACTTAAACCTTTTCAATAACACAATAAAGTATTGTAAGCCAAAGAAAAAGTAATTCCTGTGCTGACTTCAATTGAGCATTTGAAACTTAAATTGCCTTAACTTATTCCTCTGATTTGACATTTTCTATGGATTTTTCATTTTTTTCTGAACTCCTGATAAATGTAAAATGGGGTTCTACAGTATTTTCAGAGGCATTTTTGTGTCTAATATCTTATTTTTCTAGCTTTTTACTTACTGTACATTCCTGGTATTGTTCTGAAAGACATTATAGATCATTCATACCCTCAGAGGAGCTCATAATCAAAGTTTCCTAACACAGTCACACACAGTGTTGACAAATTTATACTAAGCCAATTAACGTGCCTGTGTGTTCTTGGTGTGTGGGAGGAAACAGAAGAAAACCAACGTAGGACCCCAGCACTGCAAGGCAGAACTACTATCCACTGAGCTATCATGCTGTCGTGATTAATATAATCAGCCATTGCTTGACCCCCATGAAAAAAAAAAAATCTTCGGAGGTTCCCAGCTCAGAGCACACACACAGGGGCACATTTACTTAGGGTCGAATATCGAGGGTTAAATAACCCTCAATATTCGACTGTCGAAGTAAAATCCTTCGACTTCGAATATCGCATTTAGTACGAACGATTGAAGGAAAAATCGTTTGATCGAATGATTAAATCCTTCGAATCAAACGATTAGAAGGATTTTAATCGTTCAATTGAACGATTTTCCTTCGATCAGAAATTGCTTAAAAAGCTTATGGGGAAGGTCCCCATAGGCTAACATTGGTGCTGGGTAGGTTTTAGGGGGCGAAGCATGTAGTCAAAGTTTTTTTTAAAGAGACAGTACTTCGACTATCGAATGGTCGAATAGTCGAATGATTTTTAGTTTGAATCGTTCGATTTGAAGTCGAAGTCGTAGTCGAAGGTCGAAGGTCAAAGTAGCCAATGCAATGGTCGAAGTATCCAAAAAAAACCTTCGAAATTCGAAGTTTTTTTCATTCCAATCCTTCATTCGAGCTTAGTAAATGTGCCCCACAGTGTCCCTTTCTTCTCCCTTCCTGCCTGCTTACTTGTGTACCTGCCTGATTTGGCAGGCACACACATTTTAAATTAGAAATTGGCTGAGGAGGGAGGTTTTCTCTGCAGCAAACTCCATGGTCTGGGACCTCAGGGTTTGCTTCCTTTAAAGTTACAACCCTGAGCATTATTAAACTATGGCATAAAGATGGCACACTTGTTACACTTCAGCTTGAAGCAAGTTCGATATAACCTGTACACAATTTACAAAGAATTTGTATGTTCTTCCATGTCTGTGTGGGTTTCCTCCAAGTACTCCGGTTTTCTCCCACACTCCAAAAAAATGGTAATTTATCAACACTGGGCAAATTTGCCCATGGGCAGTAACCCATGGCAACCAAATTGCTGCATTCACTGTTTTACTTGCAGCTGGCTTTAAAAAGCTAATCCCTGATTGGTTGCTATAGGTAACTGCCCATGGGCAAATTTGCCCAGTGCTGATAAATGAGCCCCAGTTGACTCTATTATAGTATAAATGTAATAATTTGTTAACTCCACTGAAACAGAGACTAATGTGAATGAAGAAATATATATGAAAAGCTCTGCGTAAACATGTTAGTGCTATTTAAATAAAGGATTAGAATAATAATATGGTTTATAATACAGACATTTGCATTTTAGAACTAATTATACAAATATTTAATGCTTGAATAGATATTTTGAAATACAATACAGCAAACCCTGGCTACTCTGAAAATGTACTTTAAAATCATTTTATTGTCTTAATCGTTAATGTAAATGATGTAACATTATTTTTTTGCCATCCACATTCCAGAGATTTATTGTACCATAGCAGACAATCCTGTAGCATTAAATAATGCTTGATTTACCCAGAAATTGCTAACCCCTAGCCGTGTGAATATTTGACGAACGTTTATTTGATCATCCCAGTGGTAGGCTCTTAATACCATATTAATGATGCACAATCATGCATTTCATGGCCACTTTTAACAAAATTTCATTAAGCAGGAGATATAGTTGTCATTAAAAATGTTTACACGTCTATAAATTATTACTTAGCACAAAGTAGAAGGTCACCTATAATCTCACAAGGCCTAAAAGCATGCTCTAGAGATTATTTAACTAGATAAGAAAACCAGAAACCTATTCCCTGGTTAATTAGATACCATGTTTGTGTAATTTTGGCAGGGAGAGAATTAAGGGTTCAGACATTTAGAACACAGACAATTACTTACTGCTAATGATTGTCCTGGAGGTACAATACAACATGGAATGTGGATATGCACATTGTTTTCAGCTATAAGGGGATCAATATACATTTGTAGAATTATTGAAAATGTTACTTTCTTAATGAAATCACTTTAAAACAAATCATTTTCCTTTACTGAATCCATGTTTGTCAGTTACAGTTTAAACAGCAATGCACGTGGACTTTTCTCAGTAAAATATAGGAACTGTTTGTAAGATCCTTTGCTAAAACACTGCACAGTGCAGATGTCATACAGTTGTGAACCTTTTTAACAGTGATACAAAAGGCCCACACAATGTACTAATAGAGCAACAGATAAGTGGCAAATGAGTTTGAAAGACTAATGATTACAGGAGTTAGACGCTTGTTTGTTATAGCATAAAACTGCCTTTCTTTAACCGGTGTATTCTTTTCCTTCATATACAATTTTAAAGGAAAAATCATTCTAAAATCAACTTCATTAGGATGATGACATTGGAATTCCATTTCTGGCCACACAGAGCACAGAATACCCCTCCATAAATGAAATAAAGGATAATAATGTGTGCATTTTAATTATTTGGCTGTATATTCTGCTGCTCTTGAACATGACATTTTAAATTCTAACTAAAGGCATGGGACCTGTTATCCAGAAAGCTCTGAATTATGGAAAGGCCATCTCGCACAGACTCCATTTATCCAAATCCAATTTTTTTTTTTAATTATTTCCTTTTTTTTCTGTAATAATAAAACAGTGCCTTGTACTTCATCCAAACTAAGATATAATTAATTCTTATTGGAAGCAGAACCAGCCTATTGAGTTTATTTATTGTTAACACGATTTTCTAGCAGAATTAAGGTATGAAGATCCAAATTACGGAAAGATCCATTATCTGGAAAACTCCAGGTCCCGAGCATTTTGGATAACATGTCTCATACCTGTAGTAGCATCAGCAAAATCAGCAGCCAGAAAGCAGATGAACCAAGATGAGGCTAGATTTGTATTTTTATATTATGTATCTTTCTCTTCAGATCCTATTAAAAGTACATGTATTGTGGGTCAGAGTTGAATCATGGGTGGGAAACAAATTCTGAACTCTCTAACACCCCCAGGCCTGTTAAAAGTGGACCACTTGGTGCTCGGTATTAGTGATGGGCGAATTTGGGACGTTTCGCCGAAAATGTTGCGAATTTCCCGCGAAATTCACTAAATTCGAAAATTTGGAGAAATGGTGCCTGCGTTTTTGCCGCCGGCGTCCATTTTTTTCACAAATGTATTCGCTGACGGCGAATCGTGGGAATTATAAATTCGCCCATCACTACTCTGTATAGTCAGTATTCTATGTTGTTTATGCTGGTTATTTTAGTTATTTCATTACTCCAAGCAAATTCTGCACATGCAGAACATGTTGATGTTATATAAAAATAATAATCACATTCCTACCATAGGGAGATTCTTCTCACTATGCATGAGTGGTTCTAATAAAGTGAGCTGCAAAATTAGAACACGAACTGTGAAAATTAGCACAAGAAATATCAGTTCTCACTCTTTACTTCACAAACAATCAAGCCCCACTTCACTGAATGAGATTGATTTCTGCGTAAAATTAGAATAGTAGAGAACTGGCAGGTTGTAATAAATAAACTCTGTCCTAGGTCCCCCGGTGACACAAAAAAAATATATTACTCGCTATAAAAAATGCCCTTAATAATGTTTTCATGTCATCTGTAACATCTGTTCATTTGCTGAAACACACACAGGTTGTTGCAATACTGATGTCATGTATTAACGTTTCTTGTGCCCAAACAAGCACCTTGAACATAGTTGCACTAGTGTGTCCGTCCCACTTACTCATTAAAGCGAGTGCAATTGCTCCTATTTAGGGCAGAGACACACGTGGAGACTCCGGGAGATTAGTCACCCAGCGACAAATCGCTTCTTCTTTGGGCGGTTAATCTCCCCGCAATGCCTTCCCGCCGGCTAGAATCTCCGAATCTCCACGTGTGTCTCTGCCCTTCAACTGAAAAGGCCTGGACTTAACACCATCTTGTTCCAGGGTTCCTCAACATGATGTATCAATAGGAACAACACAGTTGCACCCAAACAAATCACAAACTAATGATGTTTAAAGGACAAATCAACCTCAAAATAAAAAAACATCATTCTAAGCAACTTTACAATATACATGTATTAATATTTTTAGTGATTTTTAGTGATTTGAAAGTTATTTGATCGTAAATTGTCTCCTCAGTGACCATGTGACTGGAGCGCATGAAATCTGGATCCTAAACACTAACTGCAGTGGTGAAAAGGGCACAGAACTGATTGATGCGGTGATCACACTGAGGAAGTTCAGAGGAGGAGCAGCAGTCGGGGTTCACAGGCAGATATGATTCTTAATGCTGTGCCTTATTTTAATATTGTGAGTGTATATGATTGGGGGGTATTGGATAATCTAAAAGTGGAAACATTACTTCCTTAGAAGGATTCCTCTGCTGTTGCACTTTTTTGTTCATAGATAACCTGCTCAGTGAGGAGAAGAATTACTTCTGATTAGTGATGTGCAGACAGACCTCGCATTGCTCTTCGCGGGTGGCCACTTTCAAATGCCGGCTTCCGACTTCTGGCTTTATAGGCTCGTGCCTGCTTGCCACGCCCCTTTTGTGACATCATCGGCGGGGTGGTGTGGGTCTATAAAAGGAACCCAGATGCAGGCGCAGGTTGTGGGAGGGCGGGTGCGGGTCGGGTTTTACTTGACCCGCACATCACTACTTCTGATATAAAAGCTGCAGAGTGCGGTGAGGGAAAGTGGAAAAGCTATGGGGCACATTCATCAAGGGTCCAATTTCGAGGGTTAATAAACCCTCAAATTCGACCCTCAAATTTAAATCCTTCGAATATCTAATTTGAAGGATTTAGCGCAAATGCTTCGATCGAACGATCAAAGTAAAAATCGAACGATTCGACCGAAAAAAAAAATGTTAGAAAAGTGCCTCGGTAGGTTTAAAGTGGCGAAGTATGAAGTCGAAGTATTTTTTAAGGAGACAGTACTTTGACTATCGAATGGTCGAATAGTCAAACGATTTTTACTTTGAATCGTTCGAATCATTCAATTTGATCGAATTCGATCGAATTTTACCCATTTGATGGTCAAAGTACCCAAAAAAATACTTTGAAATTTGAATTTTTTATCATTCGAATCCTTCACTCGAGCTTAGTAAATGTGCTATTAATGTGTTTATTATATTAAGCTCTGGGAGTGCCACAATTGAACATTTGCTTATTATTTATGAAAACAATTGCTAACGAAAGCAGAATTTGTTTATCTCCTGGCGGTTACTTTATAAACAATGTTACAAAAGTCTTAGTTCCCCAGCAAAGACAGGTCTGTTAATCAGCTGCCTTGTCTTACATTCATCTGAGCCATCAGAGAATAGAAAGGGACAGAGAAACACAGCTTTCAATAGCAATACAATATACAAATAACTTAAAAACCAGAGACATTTTGTGCTGAACGTATAATGCAAAGTTTAGAATTATGTTTTCTTTTATTAGGAAAGAATATTATTTTTTGAGTTGACATTCCCTTTAAACGCCAAGCACCAGAAGTGATGCCATCCCCCCAAAACATTTTATCTGCATCTTGTACCCAATCTGAGTCTAAACACAAGCACAACTGCATTCATACTGACACAGGGGAACTGTAAAGCTACTGTACCTCCTTCTCCTCCCACAGTGCTCTGTGTCAATTAATGCAAAATAGTTGCACCTTAAGAATTAGTACAGATGTCACCTTAATGGAGAAATTACTGAAAACATCACAATTGTGTCTGACTCATGTCAAAGCATACTCTCAATTGTGTGTTTAACGCACTGCCTGCACCTGAATCAGATACAGCGCCACCTCAAGACTGCTAGTACTCTGTAATTATCGGAAAAAAGTTGCACTGTGGGTAAAAAAACATGGCAACTTATACTGCACTTGCATTTGAAACATGTAAAGCCATTGTAATGCTACCTCTCTCTAATTACATCTTGGAATAAACTTGCAAATGGGGCCATTAATTAGATAGGCCTGGGATTAGTGATGACTGAATCTGATCCATTTTGCTTTGCCCTAAATTAGCAAAACTGCGAAGATTTGCTGAAATGGATTGTAGTGTCTGGGAAACAATATTTTTGTCTATTTTTGGCAAAATAATTTCGCTCATAACTTCCTGGGATATCATGTTGTTAAAGGAATTGTTCAGAATGAAAATAAAAACTGGCTAAATAAGTAGCCCATGCAAAATAAAAAATGTTTCTAATATAGTTAGTCAGCCAAAAATGTAATGTATAAAGGCTGGAGTGAATTGATGTCTAACATAATAGCCAGAACACTACTTCCTGCTTTGCAGCTTCCTGTTCTGACTATTAGGTTAGACATCCAGTCACTCCAGTCTTTATACATTACATTGTTGGCTAACTAACTATATTAGAAATTTTTTTTTATTTTACACAGCCTATCTGTTTTTACACTGAACTGATTACTCAATGGACTTTACACATGCAGGGCTTCAAACTATTGCTCTTGGAAATCTCAGCTTTACATACTGGCCCATATGTGTTTTTTTCCATACTCAATATCAACACATAGGGGCAGATTTATCAAGTGTCGAATTTCGAAGTAGAAAAAGCTTCAAAATTCGACCATCGAATTGGAATACTTTGACTTCGTATATCGAAGTCGAAGTTTTTTTACATCGAATTTGCCCGTTTGCGGTCAAAGTAAAATCGTTTGATCCGAAAGGATTTCATCCATCGATCAAATGATTTTTCTTTGACTTCAAAAAACGTAGAAATGCTCTAGAAGGTCCCCATAGGCTAACATAGCACTTCGGCAGGTTTAATTTGGCGAAGTATTGAAATCAAAGGTTTTTTTAAAGAGACAGTACTTCGATTATCGAATGGTCGAATATTCAAACTATTTTACTTCGAATCGAATTCAAAGTCAAAGTCGTAGTATCCCATTCGAGGGTCGAAATATCTAAAAAATTACTTCAAATTTCGAATTCTTTTATTTCGAAAATTCCCTCGAATTCACTTCGACCCTTGATACATCTGCCCCATAATAAAATATGTGCCATACATAAGAATAACCATTTTACTTAATTGTCCACAGCAAAAAAGTTGAAATACCTCAAGTCACAAGCTGAATAAACAGATAAGAAATGGCAGAGTCCACACACAACCCCCTTTTACTTATAAATGAGGCATTTGCAAGGTAGGGATTGCCTTAGTAGAAGTAATTTATTGTTGAAGCCAATAAAACTAAGCTTGGAGCAACAACAACTTGAGACGTGAATGTTTTAATCCTGCTAAAAAACATGCTTAAGTATCTGAATGAAAATGTATTTTGAGCCTGAAATCCAGCCACGCATAAGAAATGATGCTATGTGTGAAGAATTAAGTAGAGCTTCTAAACGTTTAGTAAAAGTATTTGGTGAATTGAAAGCCTTTTTGTGGAAATAATGACAGTTTAAGTTGGTAATTTAGATTGCTTTCTACTACTTAAGGTTTAAAAAATATATAAATAATGAAATATTAAACTACATCGTTTCAAGCTGCTAATTTACAGTACTTCAATTTCCTGTGCTGTCTAGACATTACAATTCAATGGCTGGATGTTTATTTCCTGGCAAAGTCCACAAAAGGAATGTTAAAGTTTCACAGGCATAGCAAAGGGTCTTGCTAGACTTGAAATAGCTTAAACCTCCGTGATAGAGATTAGAAATTCTATCTGTTTCTCTATTTCTGGACTTATGCAAAGTATGTTCTCATCACAGAATCTCTGATGTATTTAAAAAATGGAAAATCTAAGACCTGGCGATCAACATCAATTCTGGTTTCAATAGAAGTGTGGGGTTTTTTTTCTTTTCAAGTATAATTTTTTTTTTATAAGAAGGCAAAAAATGGAACTTTCAGTGCTTTCAGTGAAGGGAATTTTTTAGGCCATGTGACTACTAATATAACCTTCATAAATGTCATAGGGAAACTCAAGGAGACATTTGCAAATTGTCATCCTGATCCTTCAAAGAGCAGTTCTGTTAAATAGACTGAAGGTGTTATCAGAAGGGGAACAGCTGTATTTATCTAACCCCTAAAATCCGCCCAAGTGCACTGACCTTTGACGTGCATTATCACTGTGTTTTAAGACGGTAATATTGTAGGGCAGATTTACTAAGCTCGAGTGAATGGTTCGAATTGCAAAAAGTTCGAATTTCGAAGTCGGATGGTGAAAAAATGGTTCGACTATTCGACCATTCGATAATCGAAGTACTGTCTCTTTAAAAAAAAACATTGACTTCATACTTCACCAAATTAAAGCTACCAAAGCGCAATGTTAGCCTATGGGGACCTTCCAGAGCACTTTTCTAAGTTTTTTTTTGATCGAATAAAAATCCTTCTATCGATCGCTAAAAATCATTCAAACGATTTAATCGTTCGATTGAACGATTTCTATTCGATCGATCGAATACGGTAAAAATCCCTCGACTCAGATATTCAAAGTCGAGGGATTTGAATTCGAGGGTTGAATTTTGAAGTTTTTTTAACTTCGAAATTCGACCCTTAGTAAATCTGCCCCTATGTGTTTGATTAAGGGTATTGTATTTCCAATTATTCTAATCTCATCAATACCTGTTGCTATGCTTTTCATCATATTTAATCAGATATATCCAATGTGCACAAATGATGCCCTGTTTGGGCCAGCCTCAAGTAACCAATATATGTACTGTATATAGAAATAAATAATGCACGGTTTGACTCCAATGAAGGTCCCTAAGGGCCCCCCCCTTAGGGACCTTCATTGGAGTCAAACCGCAGAATCATTGAGCAAAATAAATATTTGGAAGACTAAGGGGCATTTTTATTATGCTGTGTAAAAAACGTCAGGACAATACCACACACATCACCAGACTTTGCTGTTTAAAGGAGAACTAAACCCTAAAAATGAATATGGCTAAAAATGCCATTTTATTTACTGAACTTATTACATCAGTCTAAAGTTTCAGCTTCTCGATAGCAGCGATGATCCAGGACTTCAAACTCGTCACAGGGGTCGCCATCTTGGAGAGTGTCTGCTCTGAGCAGCTGTTGAGGAGCTGAGCTTAGGGGTCATCACAAATTATCAAGCAGAAAATGAGGATTGTCTGTAATATAAGCTGATGCTGCCGGGCATTTACTCTTTTTTTTTTTTTAGAGTGACTTCAGCTGGAAGCCCTGTAGAATAATGGTGTCAAATCTGACGCTCATTGCGTAAAATTATGAGCTTTGATAAATTCTTCATTTATTATACACAGCTTTTTACACTGTTTTTTTCAGCAAATGTCGTGGTACACAGCATAATAGATATGCACCTTATACAGCAAATCCTGTGAGTGCTGTTCTTCTGCATTATTTATGTTGTTTGTCAGCTCGGGCATCCAGGTACCTTACATATAGTGTGTGTGTGTGAGTGTGATTATGAGTGTGAGTGTGAGTGTGTATATATATATATATATATATATATATATATATATATATATATATATATATATATATATATATATATAGATATTCGTAACAGACAGCACCTCATGTCAGATGAGCCATGTTATGGCTGCCCCTGTGCACGGATGTAATTAGTGTATAATCCAATCAAGAAAAACCAGCACCAAGGGTCTTTGGATATGAAAATAGTTGTATTTAAAACATATGTATCACTGACGTTTCGGTCCCTGTTGGGACCTTTCTCAAGAAATAGTTGTTTTATATATATATATATATATATATATATATATATATATATATATATATATATATAATACACACACACATACATATACAGTATATATATACATATACAGTATATATATATATAAATAAATGCTTATGGTGTTATGTGCAATATACATCAGAGATTTTTTAAATATATGTTTGTGTTTCACTTGATGTGAATGTCCACTTATGGGGAGTAATACGGTATGCATATGGAATATACTTCATGGGACACACCAATGTTTGTATGTTTATTAAAGGAATGTGCTTTAATAGCTATTTACTCTTGATAAACGCTCCAGATGTTGATTGTTTGGCAAGATGTAGTAGTACAAGTCATTATTTTTTAGTCCCAGGACTGTAAGCAAAGTTGAATCAAACACAGGAGTGAATCTTTATTGATCCTTGCCTGTGTTTGCTTCAACTTTGCTTACACTCCTGGGACTAAAAAATAATTAGGGTGCATAATGCATATTTTAAACAAATATACAATACATTTATTGTACTTCCCCACCCCCAAAGAAACACAATTGTGTATTAGTTGAGTACAATGGTAGTGCAAAAATATGTCAGTTGCAGCAGATCAAAAAATGAAAAATCAAAATAAACAAATCACAAAAAGAAAGATTTTACAACAAAGGGAAATTCTTTCTTAATTATTTTCCAACTTGAAATGATTTTTTCACAAGGATAACCGCATTACCCACTGTGTGTTGGGGGTTAATAAGTACACTTGGTTTTCCTGTCTCTAATTTCAGTACTTGAGAAAGAGGCTTTTTGAATGCGGTCGGGAGGTTGGTTTCTGAGAAGGGCAGTATGACATTTGCAGCTTTGATACACATTAAGGGATATTTGAAGAAGTTAAATCAGATTAAATATCATTCTTTGGTCCATTATTCTGTGCAATGGAAAGGTATTTTAAGGTTGGAAAAGAATGCTCTGAGGTTTTGTTTTATGTGATTTTGTTTTCATTGTTTCCCATTAGATCACTTCCCCATGTGCATAGGAGGATTGAAATGAATTAGAATTTGGTAACATGTACATAGCATTGCTTATGATATTGTGAAGACTCACCCTGGTGGTCCAGTGGCCCGGCGGGGATGCCCACCGCAGGGATCCTCTTAGTTCAAGCGCAGGCTCTGCTATGGTGCGCACGGTGTGCACTTCTGGGTTTTGGTGCGGCGCAAGCGTCATGATGTCATCGCAATTGCACCAAATTTGAATATTTAAAGGGGCTCTGTGCACAAACTCATTGCAAGTTGTAAGGTCTACTTGCTAGTATCCTGGGTGTGTGATTCCTGCTTTGATTCCTGTTTTGACCCCTGCCTGCCTGATTACTCCGATTCTCCTGACCTGTGCCTGCCTGACTATTCTGTTTCTATCGGTATTGACCCTTGCCTGCCTGACTATCCGTGAATGCTGCCTGTATCGACCCCGACCTGATTTACCTTGCTTGTAATCTGCCGGCACCGACCCTGGCCTGTCAGACCGCTTTTGTCTGCTCCTTGAACTGTACCTTCTGTCCAAAACCTTGCTAACGACCTTTGCTTGTCCAAAACCTTTGCTTGGCTCCTCTCTTATTAAGACCTGGAGGCATCCAATTAGCTGAGGGTTCCTACCGAAGTGAAAGGCGGCTTTTAAAGGCAGAAGCAAGAGCCCAGACCAGGGAACCTAGCACTGATTCTGGATTTAGGGTGCCGATTGTGACAGATATATTGACACCTCAATATATAATAGGTACTTGACAGGGTTATTATTGGGTCACCCATGTAATGGAATAAAACCCCAAAGAAGAGCACCCAATGCATGTAATGTCCTCTCATTTAACTAAACTAACTTTAAGTATGATGTAGAAAGTGATATTCTGAGACAGTTTTCAATTGGTTTTAATTTTAATTTTTAATTGTTTAATTTGTGGTTTGCAATTCCAGTCATCTGGTTGCTACGGTCCAAATTACTCTAGCAACCATCCACTTATTTGAATAAGAGACTGTAATATGAGTAGGAGAGGCCTGAATAGAAAGATGAGTAATAAAAAGTAGCAACAACAATACATACAGTACGTAGCCTTACAGAGCATTTGTTTTTTAGAAGGGGTCAGTGACCCTCATTTTAATCAGTCAGAGGAAGAAGGTAAATAATAGAAAAACTATAAAAAAAATCAAAACCTATTGAAAAGTTGTTTAGAATTAGCCATTCTATAACATACTAAAACTTAAGTTAAAGGTGAACCACCTTTTTAAGTTAACTTTCAGTATTTTATATAGTTCTAAGCAACTTCTCAATTGGCCTTAATTTATTAAATATTATTTGAATTACTTGCCTTCTTCTTCTAACTTTTTCCAGTTTTCAAACGGGGGTGACTGACCCCATCTAAAAACAAATGCTCTGTAAGGTTACAAATGTAAGTTATTGCTACTTTTTATTACTCATCTTTCTATTCATATTCCAGTTCTCTTGTTCAAATCAATGCATGATTGCTAGGGTAATTTGGACCCTAGTAGCAACCAGATTGCTCTGTGTTCTTTTTTATTCATGCTTTTTGTATTATAATCTAACACATTTCATGACAGTTATGGTTTTAGAGAAAGTGAGAAAGTTTATTCATGGTTCCTAAAACCTTTAAAAACCACTAAAATAAATGGGCCTTTTAGAAATACAATACAAAGTAAATTAGCGCAAAGGGAAATGCTCAGTCACTAAAATGAAAAATTGTTGGGCACAATCAGAATTTTTCATAGTTACATAGTTACATAGTTAAATTGGGTTGAAAAAAGACAAAGTCCATCATGTTCAACCCATCCAAATGAAAACCCAGCATCTATACACACAAACCTCCTTACTTTTAATTAAATTCTATATACCCATACCTATACTAACTATAGAGCTTAGTATCACAATAACCTTTGATATTATGTCTGTCCAAAAAACCATCCAAGCCATTCTTAAAGGCATTAACTGAATCAGCCATTACAACATCACCCGGCAGTGCATTCCACAACCTCACTGTCCTGACTGTGAAGAACCCCCTACGTTGCTTCAAATGAAAGTTCTTTTCTTCTAGTCTAAAGGGGTGGCCTCTGGTACGGTGATCCACTTTATGGGTAAAAAGGTCCCCTGCTATTTGTCTATAATGTCCTCTAATGTACTTGTAAAGTGTAATCATGTCCCCTCGCAAGCGCCTTTTTTCCAGAGAAAACAACCCCAACCTTGACATAATTTAAGTCTTCCGTCCCTCTAACCAATTTAGTTGCACGTCTCTGCACTCTCTCCAGCTCATTTATATCCCTCTTAAGGACTGGAGTCCAAAACTGCACTGCATACTCCAGATGAGGCCTTACCAGGGACCTATAAAGAGGCATAATTATGTTTTCATCCCTTGCGTTAATGCCCTTTTTTATGCAAGACATAACTTTATTTGCTTTAGTAACCACAGAATGACACTGCCCAGAATCAGACAACTTGTTATCTACAAAGACCCCTAGATCCTTCTCATTTAAGGAAACTCCCAAAACACTGCCATTTAGTGTATAACTTGCATTTATATAATTTTTGCCAAATTGCATAACCTTGCATTTATCAACATTGAGCCACATTTTCCAGTTTGCTGCCCAGTTTTCCAATTTTCCAGTTTTTCATAATTTGATTCTGTGTTTAAAGAATTGGGGGTCAAGAATACTATGTGATATGATACTTCACTAAGAATATCAACAATAATACACTTGTTTGCATGCTGTATTATTCTAACTAAAATTCGAACTAAATTTTAACCTAAATACTCAAAGTAAGATGAACATGTAAAGAAGGAAAAAACAGAATTCCTTCCCACAACTATAGTTAATATAATAAAGCTGCTGTGTAGCAATGGGGTCATCATTCAAGCACAAGAGACACAGTAGATAACCGGTAAGTTCTGAAGAATTCCATTGTATAGTACTGAGATTATCTGTTATCTGCAATGTATCCTGTGCCTTTTCTCTTTTTTCAGCTTTGAATGGCTGCCCCCATGGCAAAATAGCAGCTTGTTTATATAAACTATACTAGTCTTTAGAGAGCAAACACATCAGTTTTACCAGTGCAGTACAAAACAACATTATATTTTCATTTCTTTAAGAAACTTAAATGTTTTGGTGTTACTGTTCCTTTAACAGAAAGTTAAAAAATGATATAATTCCTCAAATCTACAAAACTCACACTCCAAAACAGGCTGGGGGTTTGAATTACCATAAAATGTCTCATTTTCTGCCTTTTCAGTAGCACAGAATCTTTTCCTTTTGCTAAATAATAATTAAATTATTATAGATTAACAGGCAGTAAGATGAATACATATAATTGTACTGGAAGCATTTTTATTACAAGAGACATTAAATGAATCATAAAAGCATTTCAATTGGGTTTCATTAATGTACAGCTTGGTGGCAAAGTGAGACGTGAAAAATAACAGAAATAACATGTCTTAAGGGAGTTATATGTGTTACAGGACTGATGTCCAGTTGCTTCAAGATAAGATAGTAAATAACCAAAAAAAACTATTGATCTATATGATTTCTGTCATCTGAAAACACAAGAATATTTTGTTACAGTAAGTGAGACGTGCTAGAAACTGTGTGTAGCATGGGTTAAAATACTTCTAGGTCAGTGGATAGTTTGCCCATAAAGTGCCTATGGGAACGTTTACACAGGTTGTTTTTGCCTGAATTTGCCATCCTTAGTTTCAGGACTCAGCAGGGAAGGCATATTTACTGTAAACTGTCTGTGAACTCAATAGACACATTTTAAAACTAGGTAAATATTGAAAATGACTCTTGCTAAAGAAGACTACAATAAATTGGTGCAGGAATAAGTTAATGCATTTATATCTACCATTTATTATTTATATTTATCATGACCCATGCCTTATGAAATGTGTGTATGAAACGTTATATCAGAATTCAGCAACAGAAAGCTTGGCATAGGATACCGTGGTATATATTAGCACTACATTTCCCCGTGGCATTAAAAAGTGAGTTTTTTTCATTTGAAATAGATTTTATACCATCTTAGAAAACTGACCTCCTTTTATAAAACAAAGTATAAGACCACCCTTGGGAAGCTCATCCGGAATTGCTATTATGTATTAGCTTATTTCTTTTTCCCCTCCTTTATGTTTTGTTTTTGTAACTTAGCCCCCAGACTATTTTACAATATGTAGCTTTGTTCTCTTCATTCCAAACATCTTAACCTCTTCTTTGAAAATACTTTATTAAGCTAACTATGGCACTTGTTTGCGGATCCACTAATATGATACAGTGAAACCTCAATTTTACATCCCCTGATTTTAAGTTTCCCCCTATTTTACATTGTAGTGTTGTGGTCCCACCTACATATAATGCATAATACTTTTCCCTGATTTTACATTTTCCTGTATTTTACACCATTTTTTCTGGTCCCCTAAAAAATGTAAAATGGGGGTTCTACTGTATTTGTCTAATTATTCCATCAGCAAAAACTAGTCACGTTCAAACAAGTAGAACATGGGAGTGGAACAGAAATAAGAATAATGGAGAAAGAATGTAATTTATTTATTTGGTGATCAGCTAAATTTTTTGCCAGGAATGGTTTCATAGCAGAATTCCAGATCGAGCCAATGCCAATTTTTTTTTGTGAAACTTCACCAACATTTCACCAGTCAATTTTTTTTTTTTAAAGGGATGTTTTCACCTCTTCTGCTTATCCACTTACTATGAGACTGAAGAGTCCTTCTTAGGGTTAAAACTAGTGATGTAATTATGTCAGAATATTATTTTCATTATCACTAAATTGATTATTTTGTACTGTACAAGCCTAATGCAAAGACCTTTAGTAGTGAAGATCTGTGAACCTGCAGATACCGCAGTAGGTCCCCATCTTATCAATGCTGTTTTGACACTTAAAGGAGAAGGAAAGCTCCAAGACAGTTTATTGCCGACAGATTAGCCACAATAGTGCAATATAGAACGCTATATTTATTCTGCAGAATGCTTTACCATACCTGAGTAAACAGCTGTAGACACTGTCTCTGTTTGTTTAGGATAGAAGCTGCCATATAAGCTTGGTGTGACATCACTTCCTGCCTGAGTCTCCTCCTGCTCACTTACAGCTCTGAGCTCAGATTACAGCAGGGATGGGAGGAGGGAGGGGGAGAGGAGCAAACTGAGCATGCTCAAGCCCTAGCCCTAGAGGTTTATGCTAAAAACAGGAAGTCTGATACAGAAGACCATGTATACACAATAAAAGGAAAGAAATGCTGTGTTTCTTTTGACAGAGGACTCAGAGTCGCATTACTTTGGGGGTTTACTGGTGTATTTATATAGACCTTTCTGAAACAGCTTACTTAAAGGGATCCTGTCATCGGAAAACATGTTTTTTTCAAAATGCATCAGTTAATAGTGCTACTCCAGCAGAATTCTGCACTGAAATCCATTTCTCAAAAGAGCAAACAGATTTTTTTATATTTAATTTTCAAATCTGACATGGGGCTAGACATTTTGTCAATTTCCCAGCTGCCCCTGGTCATGCGAATTGTGCCTGCACTTTAGGAGAGAAATGCTTTCTGGCAGACTGCTGTTTTTCCTTCTCAATGTAACTGAATGTGTCTCAGTGACATGGGTTTTTACTATTGAGTGTTGTTCTTAGATCTACCAGGCAGCTGTTATCTTGTGTTAGGGAGCTGTTATCTGGTTACCTTCCCACTGTTCTTTTGTTTGGCTGCTGGTGGGGAAAAGGGAGGGGGTTATATCACTCCAACTTGCAGTACAGCAGTAAAGAGTGATTGAAGTTTATCAGAGCACAAGTCACATGACTGGGGGCAGCTGGGAAATTGACAATATGTCTAGCCCCATGTCAGATTTCAGGTTTTTTATTTACCTCAAATGAGCTTGAATGACCTCAAAACTTGAATGGTATCTTATTTAAGAAAAAAACTTGGATGTCTAAAACTTGAACTATAATCGAATTTGAACGAAACTCGATTTGAAACAAGGAAACAATCAAAGAAATAAAAAACCAAGGACTAGGATAATTGACTTGTTATATGTTATAATTTTGCAGTTAATACTGAAGTATAATCCAAAATGTGAATATCAAGATAGTGTATGTTATGTATGTTGAAATGTATAGATTTTAATAATGTAATAATGTACAAAGTAACAACAATGTAATCTAATTATTTTATGCTCAATAAAAGCTTGTATTCAATATACTCTTCTCTGGCACTAAGGATAAGACACACAGCTGGATTAATTGCTAAATACTTCAATTGGTTAGCAAAATTTATTAAAGGAGAACTAAACCCTAAACAATGAATATGGCTAGAAATGCCATATTTTATATATATATATTTTATATATTAACTTATGTTAACTTATTGAACCAGCCTAAAGGTTCAGCATTTCTATAGTAGTAAAGATCCAGTCCTTAAAAGTTGTCACAGGAGTTTCCCATCTTGTATTTTATTAAGAGTGTTTGCAACACAGCTTGGAGCAGCTGTTGGGAAGACTAGTTTAGGGGTTGTCACAAATCATCAAGCAGAACATGAGGTTTGAAAAGATGATGCTACAGGGCTGATTATTAAAGTCTGATGCTAATTGTGCTGGTTTCTGAGCAGCCATCTATCATTACTTTCCCTCATATATTCACAGCTGGAATATGCAGAGTGATTACAAAGATGAGAGCACAAGAGTTCAGTTCTAATCCCAGCAAAGATTACTTTGATTTTGTCTGAATATGTCCACATCGCTTTCATTTAAAAATGGCACACTGCAAAATTTGTCACTCCTATCTCAAAGCATTTGAAGCTTTTAAAAATGCAGCAGTCAGCAGCTCAGATGGGTGGTTTGATGAAAATAACCCAGACATATTAGTCTCACACTTTCATGGATGTATAGATTGATATCTGCTCATGCAGAACAAAGAAATCGTTGCTCGGTCACTTTTGCTTCCTTTTTGATAGAAGTGATTCTATTTTTCTATTGCTAAATATATCTCTACTACATTCATATTTGTGGGGGCCTTGCCACGCCCACATACACTATAAACTCATAAAAAGGTTCTGTGTCCCCTTTGAGTATAAGCACTGTCCTTATTTTCATTTTTCTGTAAGTTATAGTGTATACGAGTTGCTATTTTGGAATTTAATTTGAGGCAATTTCTTTTTCATTATCTGAATCCAGTTTTAGGTTCACTGGGATAAGTTCTGTCTTCCAAAATTGTTTTTAGATGGCATCCACATTCTCTGATTTAAAGTCCATTGTACTTTGCTAGCAACGTTTTTTTAGGAGAACAGTTACCTTCCCATTATAGATGTCTTTTAAGCTTTTATGCGCTATACAATGTAGAATAAATGGCACTGACATGAAAGTACAGGTATAGGATATGTTGAAAATTTGGTGGCCAGGGCCCCTTAAACGTCCATGCCTTCCCGAAGTCAGCAGCTCTCACAAAGATGGGGGGCCCGGCTAATCAAGTAAGTGTGGCGTGGCCGGGCCCCCAATGAACTTGAAACAGGCAGACGGCACTTCTGGAAAGGGTTTTATTTGGGGTTACTGCTGTAGAACCTTACACGTTTCGGGAGTGAATCCGGGCCCCCTACAACTCTCCCCCCTGATGGCTGCCCTGAGAAGGGGATTGGCAGGTGAGGGTTTGGATCACAGCAGAAGTGAGGTCAGAATAGGAGAGATATTGCTGGGACAAAAGGAAGAGGAGGTCTCTTTAACTTTCAAGAGGTCTCTTTAACTTTCAAGTCCGCTGCCCTCCCCTGGAGTATTACATGGTGGAAAGTGGGTTGGGATAATGGTTATGCAATCACAGCTTGTGGAGGAATGCTTGCTAGGGAGTGGGGGCTAGGTCACAGCCTTTCCCACATGGGTGTCAAAGGTGGATGGTAATCTCCTGGCACAAGGGTGGCGTATCACAGTTTGCCTACTCTCACTTGCCCAACTGCGCTGCTAGCATGGCAGGTAGCCATTGTTGGTTTTCGGGAGGGTGAAAACTGCCGTCCAGCTTTCCAAATTATAAAATGTGGACAGGGCTTTAAGATGAACTGTGCCAATTAGCCAATTGGCTATCACCACATCATAACCCCACGGGCAGACCTCTTGACTGTCACCAGCTTAGTCCCTAATGTCATTGAGCCACCTCCAACATCACCAGGTCCATCCCCTGCCCAGTTTGCTTCTCGGCAGAAGGTGGCAGCCCTAGTTTAATCTAAATGGTTTCAAAATGTTGCACTTTAACTTACCTTAAATATGTATTTATCTTACCTTCAGAAACGTAACTAGAGCGGGGCGGGCCCTGGCGCAGGACACGCAGCCGGGCCCCCGCCCCCCTCTGTACACCCAGAACTGGCCGGCGCAAAGCGGCGCGTGAACTGCCGGGGGGGCCTGAGGGGGTGCGCTCGCACCCCCTGCTCCCCTGGTAGTTCCGCCACTGCTTACCTTACTGTTTGTTTAATAAAAGCTGTGGCCTATTTTATTCCCATCCTGGATGCTTTTATGGTATATATTGGAGGAGGAGTACTTGGTATATGTGGTTATAGGGAGCTGGAAATACATTGGAATTGAGTAGGGATGGCGGCCAGATTGAAACAGCACAGAAATATAATTTGTAAACATTACTAAAGTTAGATCAAATTGCTTTATGAAGGCTGCTCTTCTAAATACAAATATCATAACAGACCAGGTGACATAACAAAATATATTTATATATGTGCTTTCTATCAGGAAATCATCTGAACTTCAATATATTTTTAAAGTAACGTTGGATTTGTGTTAAATAATGGCTTATTTGTCAATAGGCAGCAAGGTCCAAAGTGCAAAAATAGATATACTGTAACAATCTGTAATCAAGGAATGCGGAGCAAAGAGTTATGATTGTCTGTATGACTCTCTGATTGTGATTGCTGGAACTGCATACAAAAACAGAAGCCCATTGTTAGGTTTCAGGCGTCCCCTCAGGTGCTCTTTCCTTGCATATCATTCAAGCACAAGAAAGGTGCTGCAGGGTATGCAAGGTGATCTGGACACTAGGGAGGCCTCCCTTTGTCTGCAAGTGATGAGCTCTGCAAATTGTGCTTGACTGTAAAATCTGGGTGAAGTCATAGAGTGCAATTAATTGGGGACAGTACAGGTGTTTAGTGTATGGGACTCTAAGGGGTATGATGCAGATGGGTTGATGTAATAAACAGTTTGTTACTTGTCTAGTAGGGCATAGCAACCAGAAGACAACATTTATTGGTTAGTTTGAAAACAAACATTGGATTTGTTTGCTATGGGCAGACTTGTGTCCAATTTTCTTAGTACTCTCCTTGTCAAGTAGATATCTGTTATATGAAGGGCGAGTAAAAATAGCTCCTGAGCTACGTCATAGATAGATAGATATATAGATCTAATTAGTATGTAAATAAATAAAACACACTGTATTTCCAATTAAATTAACATTTCCCCTTCATCTAGATCTAGTTTTAAATTATTATTTTTTAAAAAAATGAAAGCTTAAAAGCTCTTAGACCTAATGAATGTTCCCTTTAATTCTCTTGGTTTCCAAGATCTCGGGACAAAACAACAAGCTGTTCTCTCCTTAGTTGAAACTGGTAGAATGACCTCTATTTTAGTGAATAGGTAGGGCTCCCTATTGTGTCAGAAAATCAGTAAATTGACTGCATTCTCACATAACAAATGGAGATCATAAGTCTATGTTCAATAGTATATAACAGGGAAAATAACAACTCTCTAAAGCATTTAACCTTTTTTTTTTTTTGACCTGATTCACACACAGTGTTAACAAGTTTTCCGGGTTTTAACAACATTCTGCGGGTAGTAAAGTAAATTAGACCCACTGGAATTTTTATTTCATAGATGACATTAATGATAACATGTATGTTTATAATTATATCTGTGCAAATGATTAACACCTTATAGAATTACATAAGTGTAGTGCACTACACTACTATAGTCGCAAGTAACTGTCCATCACAGAGCAGAAAAAGAAATTGTAGAAGTAGTAGAAGAAGGGAATAATATTTTAAGGATGTTAGTATTGTATCTTATCCTAACCATGAGTTCTGAATGGATGGAGTTGCATGGAACAGAAAAGATAGATAACTGGACTGTAACTAGGGATAGGAGAATAAACACATGTGTCTAGGGTACAATAGTAGGTGTGCTAGGAACTTAGCCACATGTCCATTCTGCCTCTAAATCTGGCAATGGTGGTAGAGGAGACAGAAAGGATCTGGTGCTGAATAATGAGCAGATAGTGGTGTTGATAAGGGTTTGCCTTGGACATCCTTATTTGTTAGCCTGGTTCTAGTAGATAGAATATTTGAAAGTACCCAACAACCAAATTAGGGTGTAGTAGAGAACACCACTACACTGTAACATTTTGTGCTTACTAGTGATGGGCGAATTTGGGCTGTTTCGCCGATAAATCCGCGAAATGCTGCGGGCGTCTCATTTTTTACGCCGGCGTCCATTTTTTTTATGCCGCATAATTTTCACTGGCGAATTTTCATGGCGATTTCATAGATTTATTCGCTAGCTGGCGAATCGCGAGAATTTACCGCAAATTCACGTCTGGCAAATAAGTTCGCCCATCCCTAGTGCTTACATAGGGGTATTTAATTGCTGATACTCTCCTATTTCCATTTCCTTTTTAGCAAATAACAGGAGCTCTGTTTTGCTTTATGACCTGGATTTTAGATATTCCAGAAGCCCGTGGAGGGACCCTGGGACAGGAGGAGCGAAAAAGAGCATGAGGGATGAGTAGGAAAGTAGTGGGGAGTTTCATGCTTGACATTGTGGGGATTGTAGTGTAAGGTAAGCAGGGAAAGGGGGAAGGGCCTAGCCTATAAATAGATGGGAAAAGTGAGAGAACTCAGCCATACCATAGGCAGTGTTTCCCGCCCGACCGACATGGAGGGTTGGGGAGATAATGTAGCAGCTTTGGCATAGTGGGGCTGCCCTACTGGGTAGCCCAAATGGGGCTGGAGAATTAAGGTGAGATTGACCTGGGGCTAGGCTTAGGGGCAAGGAGGAACAGTAGGTGACAGAGGCTTGCCTTAATTTATTGTAAACTACTATTAACGGTTATATGCAGTCTTAAGCGGCTAAGGTTTTACACATGTCACCGGTTATTCATTTGTTATAATAATAATGTTGGTATGTTGGTGGATAATTTTATCCTAAGCATGGTAAGTTATGTAATAAAAACAAACTTGTGGTTGTTATTTACTGGAATAAAAGGGTTAGGGACCGTCATCGAGTCAGACGCAAGTCATGGATTCGAATGCTTACAGGATCGGAACCACTGTCTCAAAAGACAAAACATAATTTGAATGACTCACAAACATTTATTACCACATGGAATGCCTGTAGTTGGCTTGAAAATTAAAATGAAATGATAAATAGGATTATTTAATAAAAAGGTACAATGTTTGCTACGGGTCAGGTCCCCCATAGCAACCAATCAGCAAGGAGCATAAACTGGTCACTTATTTAAAAACAAACATCTCATTGGTTGCACTGGTACTGAACCTTGGAAAATAAATGTACTGTTTATGACATACAGTATAGAGGAATGAGACTTAAAGTGGCCATACAAGTGGCATAATACTCTCTGGGCCCTATTTATTATGCTGTGTAAAATAGTGTAAAAAGCGGTGTAAAATAAATGGTAAACTAAATGGTGAACTTATCAAGGTGTGTGATATATTTCCCCATGCGAATGACAGATTTTCCACCATTATTTCACATTACTTCAGACCTTTGTATGTAAGTTCCGGCAGAAGTTGCTCAAAGAAAAATTGTGTAAAAAACGTGCTCCACTTTTACTGTGTTTTTTTACACTGCAATGTTGGCAAATTATTCCGCCATTTTTACTCTTCATAATAAATCTGCCCCTCTATGTTATTTCTATTATTTCTTATTTCTTTTTTTCTATAGAGAAGGTAGTGCCATAGGTCTCAAATTTGAAAGAAGATATTAGATAATATGGTTTTGAATGTCATGTCTTGTTCTGTACACATAGGGGCATATTTATTATGTGGTGCAAGGCAAAATTCTCTGAAAATAGTGTAAAAAGCTAACAAATTTATCAAGGTATGTGTAATTTTTTGCAATGTGAATTCCATATTTCAAACCGTTATTTTACACTCTAAGAAAAAAAACGCATAAAAAAAATTTACACAGTTTTTTACACGCTAAAGCCTGTTGATGTGTGGTGTATTGTCCCACTGTTTTTTTAAACAGTATAATATAAATATGCCCCATCTAGAGTCAGAAAAAACTTTGTAATGCAAAACAAGGCTGTTTCTGCCAGAAACATTAAATGTTAATTGATGAACAGTTATTTGTAATTATAAATGCATATAACATTTTATTTTATTTGTGACACTGTTTCTTATGTTTCTTAAAGGGGTTGTTCCCCTTTAAATCAACTGTTAGTATGATGTAGAGAGTGACATGCGGAGACATTTTGCATTCGGTTTTTATTATTTGTGGTTTTTGAGTTATTTAGCTTTTTATTCAGCAGTTCTCCAGTTTACAATTTCAGCCATCTGGTCCAAATTACCCTAGCAACCACGTACTGATCTGAATAAGAGACTGGACTATGCATAGGAGAAGCCTAAATAGTAGTGAAGGGCGAATTTGTCCCGTTTCCCTTCACCGGAAAATTTGTGAATTTACCCTGAAATTCGTGAAATGGCAAAAAATTTGGCGTCTTGTTTTGGATGCCGGCATCGGTTTTTGGATGCCAGCGTCAATGACCCCCATTTGAAAGCAGGAAAGAGTCAGAAGAAAAAGGCAAACAATTGAAAAACTATAAAAAATAATTAATAAAAAACAATTGAAAAGTTGCTTAGAATTGGCTATTCTACAGCTATAACATACTAAAAGCTAACTTAAAGGTGGACCTCCCCATTAACTGCTATATATTCACATAGGCCAGATTCCAGAAACAATGTAACCATGGCAAAAGCAGTAGAAATGGAAAAGACGTAATTGGTGGAGTACACCTTTTCACATGGCACCCAGTTCACAAAAGGGTATTACTACATGTGCCAGATGCTTCAGCCACCAAGATTGGCACCAAGATTGCAAGAAATAGTGGCTAGGGATGCATTGTGTCTGAAAGAGTCTGTGTACTGCATTGCCTATAATTAAAAGCATTAGTATGCCAGTGATATATGGATCTGAAACAGCTCAGGGGAGAACAATAAATATTTTTCTGAAAAGATAACAGAATGAGTAGAGGTGTCATATTATTTATATTCACCTTGAGAAGCATTCATAAATATGAAATGCATATTTTTATGGCATGCGGCTTCTGTCTTTGGAGGCAACTCGACCATGTCAGCAGCCGGGTAATCAAGCGCATTCTAACTATTGTTATGGATGCAAGATTCTGCTGATAACAAAACAAAAGGCTTTCACAGCTCAGCAGACTTTCAGTAAGAGTCAGATTTGATTTTCTAATTGTGTGGCTGCGAGAAGCTTGAATTCCTTGCCTGGAATGTACATTGTTATGTGTTATCGTTTGCTTTAGGCCTCTGTAATACAATTAGATTGATTCATATAAATGCACTACTGGAATCAACGTCAGAATTTCTAGATACTAAACAACTCTTAACCATAATTCAGTCGAAGTCATAGGGACAAGCAATCCCTTGAGGGGAAAATAGATGCATTAAATCAGCATGTTAAAATAACAGGATTTTGACAATGTAGATCTATGGATGGTATGGTGTTTGAGAAACAGATGCGTTCCAATCACAACAGGATTTTTTACACCACATCTGAAGCCTGTAAATGCTAATATAGTATTGTTTTCTCTTACTGTTTTGACTACTGATATCTGAGAGGCTTTACGGTAACAGCTTGGACAAGTGGATTGCCCAAAAACCTTTATATTAATATTAATTAATTAATTAATTAATTAATGTTTCACCGGGAAACACCCTATCATGAGACTTTTGCTGTTGATGACTGAAAAACTAGAATTATTTGGATTATTTAACAAAAACCAGTGCAAACAGCCCGAAACTATTGAGAGAATCCTAAAGTTCCAAAGGACCATCTGCCATTGACTTCTACATGATTTCAACTAGGGACGCACCGAATCCAGGATTCTGTTTGGGATTCAGACTTTTTCAGCAGGATTTGGATTCGGACGAATCCTTGTGCCTGGCAGAACCAAATCTGAATCCTAATTTGCATATGTAAATGAGGGGTGGGTAGGGAAATCATCTGACTTTTCATCACAAAAGAAGAATTTTTTTCACTTTTTCCTTTCCGGACCCTAATTTGCATATGCAAATTATGATTCTGTCCGATATTCGGCCAAATCTTTCACCAAGGATTCAGCCGAATCCAAAATAGTGGATTTGGTGCATTCTTAATTTCAGCAGGTTTTAGCTGGAGTATTGTAAATTCGGATTTTAGCAACTTTAGATCATAATAAATCTCAAAAAATGCATGTTTTTTTTTTCTTCTAAAAATTTGAGTTTTCACCTTTAAAAAATTGAGCAGAAAAATGTAGAGGTTTAATAAATAGGCCACTTAAAGTTACCATGGATGCTTATATGCCAACCCTAGTAAAGTGCTATTGCGGACAAGGTTTTCACCTTTCTCGTGGCCAAAATGGCACTGATGCTGGCAATCCATTTGTATTCTCCAGGTCAAACGGTTTTTGTTTTGTTTTTAATAAATCTGCACCTACGTTTTTAAATAAGGCCAAAATCAGGAAAAACTTCTACAAAAGTAGAAAAACAAAATCTCTATAAAATCATTATCCAGTTATAGCAAGCAATTGAGTGAGCTTGACAATATGCAGCATCCATATACCTGCAGTTCAGCTCACCATGGTTTGAACAAAGGATCTTATTGGTTTAGAAAGGAAGAAGCGTAAAGAGAGATAGTGAGAGAGAGAGGAAGAAAAACATGGAGGCACAATGGCTGTAATTGCAGACTGTAATTGGTGGGTTTTGTATTGGATTATATCACCAACTCCATTAATATTAGCATGGTTTCTTCTTACTGTCTAAAAACATACTATCAGGGTAATTGTTTCTATTAAAGTGCTGCTTCGTATATTGATGCTGTATTAATTAAGGGTATAAATAGAGGCTTATAATGAGGTATGAAATGTTCTTCCACCCTTAAGGAGAACAAAACCATAAAAAATTAATATGGCTACAAATGTCATTTTATATACTGAACTTATTGCATCAGTTTAAAGTTTCAGCTTCTCAATAGCAGCTGATCCAGGACTTCAAATTTGTTACAGGGGGTCACCATCTTGGAAAGTGTCTGCAACACTCACATGCTCAGTGGGCTCTGAGCAGCTGTTCAGAAGCTAAGCCTAGGGGTCATCGCAAATGATCAAGAAGAAAAAGAGGTTTGTCTGTAATATAATCTGATACTACAAGTTGCACTAATTTCGAAGGTTCAATGTAGTAATTATCTGTATTAATTAGTAATCATTTATATGCTATATGTACTGTATATTGTGAGTGGGTCCCTAAGCTCAGTAAGTGCCAGCAGCACAGAGCATGTGCAGTGAATCAGCAAAAAAGAAGATGGGGAGCTACTGGGGCATCTTTGGAGACACAGATCTTTACTGCTAAAGGGCTGTTGTTGCTTTTTTAGCCTACTTCTTTAATTAAGCTTTAGTTCTCCTTTAAACATACCATATCAAAGTGCGCTAGTCAAGATGATACTGAAAAAGAATATCAAAAAAACATTAATAGGCTTTATGTCATTATTAAGAGAAATGGGTGTAATCAATTATTAGTTTTCTTCACAGTAGCACAAGATGTATATTAATAATGGTCAAGATTAAGACATTAAGAACGCAGAAATCATAGCAAGAAAATTGTGAAAAGTATAGGACAAAAAGAGAAGAGATACTGAGAATGAACTTGGAAAAGTACAATCCTCATAGAAATCCCTAAAGGAAACGGCACATGTAATCAAATTTGTATTGATGCTACCCTAGATAAACAATAATATATCAACAGATGAAATATCCACATGTGGTTTTATCAATTGGCTAGGAGTCCTTGTAAATTATTTTCTGAACGGATATAGATTACTATCATTACCAAAGGGGACCTGGAGGATGAAAGAAACAATTGATCAAAAAGATGGATGTCGTGCAAAGGGGAAACATCTACAAAAAATAAAATTGAGCTAATTTGGTGGCTTTGGACTACAGAACAAAATAGCTAATTCACATTGAGAATCGGAGATCTACCCTGTGGCTCTATTTTAAAGGACAAGAAGCTGCCCATTTAGATTAAAGAACAGAACTTCCTCTTAAATACAAATGGATCTTCACTATAGGGCAGTGAGATTGTAGAATGCCCTGCTGGGTGGGGGCAAGCGCTTGGATGACTAAAAATCAGATCAATAGTGCCTGGGTGTAGTCCTCCAAAGAGATGAAATGGAAGTGGTCTGTAATAACCGCAGGTTATTATGTCAGAAGAACAAATTGTGTTGCCAATTATATCAACATGACATCACTATGCATTCGTTTTTTTTATCACCTTGTTTTTTAATTGACACCGATTAAGTTGAATGTTATGCTTGGATGCAAGTAGAGGTTACTTTATAAAGAGAGAGAACATTATTATTTATAAATTGGTTTAGATCAGGACTGCCAAACTGGTAGGCAGGGGTGCAGTTTACATCACTTGTTTGGCAAATTATGGCTAGAAAAGAATGCGGAACAAGAATAGAATGGTAGCTCATTAGATGAACGAGTACACTGGGGCAAAATTGGTAAGGAAGAAAAAAAAGACCATTGTGATAAACCCAAATTATACGGGAAAAGAAAAAACTGAAATGGGGACTCTAGATTTATGCACTTGGAAAAATGTAAAAATCCACATTCATAATTGAGGAAAGGGGGGAGCCAACATTTCTCCCATGCATGCTTCTCTTTTATGCTATGTTCCCATTTGAGGACAGCCCTACATGCAAAGACAGACAAGACCCTTGGATGTCCAACCTCAAAGTGATACATGTGCGAATGGCTGAGGAATGGTAAATTGCAATGTGCACCAGATTTACACCTTGGAACTATTCTATTCAAACCAATGTTTTTAGTAGAGTAACTCATAGTTTTGGTCCATAGTACATAAATGCATAGCAATCTAACTACTGGGTCTGTGTTTGCTAATTATATTTAACTGTGAAAATAGGTTCTATGCAGAATGTTCTAGTAATTTGCTAAATGGAACTGTTTTGGTGGTCTGCAAATCAAGGCAGTGTCTACTGTAGATAATTATTATCTTAAAAAGAGACTGAATGCATAAGTTTGCTGCTTAATAGATCCCTGGTAAGACCTCACTTCTAAGCAGTGGTGTTTTGGGCCGCAGTCCTAAAGAATAATGCAGTGATGTGAAACCTAACTTCTAAGAAAGAAGAAGCAATACGATTACAATAAAAGAAAATATGCTTACACAGGTATACAGTGTATGTTAAATCTTTAGAAATGTTACATGACATTACAGACAAGCTATCTGCAGGCCCGGATTTGTGGAAAGGCCACCTAGGCCCGGGCCTAGGGCGGCAGGATTTTAGGGGGGCGGCACGCTGCCCAACTACACCCACATTGGTTCAAAAACACTGGGGATGCGCTGGAGATACAATCGTTTTTTGAATTTCCTATGCACCAATCCCCATTGCTCCTGTCCTCCTGGAGGGGACGAACGGCAATGGGCCTAGGGGCACCCACTATGTAAATCCAGCCCTGGCTATCTGTGTTGTTAGCCTCCTCTTCGCCTGTAGATATTGCAACCAATGATTATTGGGGAGGTGAAAAGCTAGCTTAAGAGTATCAGACGTGACCATTTCCCAATTTTGCTACACATCACCAGTATAATGGATTCCTCAATTTTTCCCATAATGGTTTTTTCCCCAGTTTTGAAAATCTTCAGTCCAACACCAGTCTTTTATCAAGCTTGATAAAAGACCGCTGTCGGTTTGAAACATTGTCGTTGCCCAGGTCAGAACCCTTAACTTAATAAAGGCTTTTAAGAAGATTTTCTTTGGTTGGTGCAGACTATTAGAGGTATAGGACCCATTATCCAGAATGCTCGGGACCTGTTTTGTGGAGTTTTCCAGATAAGGGGTCTTTCTGTAATTTGGATCTCCAAACCTTAAGTCTACTAAAACATAATTTAAACATTAAATAAACCCAATAGGATTGTTTGCTTCCAATAAGGATTAATTATATCTCAATTAGGATCAAGTACAAGGTACTATTTCATTACTACAGAGAAAAAGATGAGAGAAAAAAAATGTGAATTATTTGATTATAATGGAGTCTATGGGAGACAGCCATTCTGTAATTCTGAGCTTTCTGGATATCGGGTTTCCGGATAACGGATCCTATACCTGTATTAGTCTTTTGGATAAGCGGATGAACATGGCCATGATATGAACTCACCAATTACTGGTACGACAAACAGGTGTAGACTAGATTGTTGTGTAGATTCTCCTAATGCATCAAAGAGAAGATGTTTTACAATGTGTTTGACAATAATACAGTCGCAGTATGTATTAATTGTGAAAGTGAATGATGCAGCTTAAAATACATGTAAATCTCTAAGGATTTGTTGTTGTAATATTTTTTTTACCTTAAATAACCCCATTTGTTTTACCAACAATGTTTTTATGTGCTTGATATAATTTGTCAAATCACTCTAAATTTCTACAGGATTACTCAATTGCTTCTTTCTGGTAGGTAAATTATTGCAGGCGCCCACACATCACCCTCCAGAGCAATCATTATAACATATTCCAATGCTGATAAAAAGTCTTTTAAAATGCTATAATATTACAAAGACAAAGAACGAACCAAAAGCATTCGATCAAGCATGTGGGAAATGCATACTACATTCCAGTAAAAATCAAATCAAGATTTCTTAGCAACAATACACTTAAAAGCAAAACACAAGCCACAGATTAGTGCAAATATGCTTTAGCAAGTCAATAGATGCAAAGTGTTTCGATAAAAATGAAGGTGTAAATAAAGCTTCATTACAAAAAGTATTTTTGCAGAAAGGAAAATGTGAGAGATGTGATCTGAATAATTAGATCTCACCTTCTTTGGTATGGAAAAATGAACTCTACAATATGTGATATTGTAGAGTAAAGTCTACAGTACATTGTTATTTTTAAACTCCACTGTCAAAAAAGGCTAGTTTTAGTGATGGGCTAATGTGACCCATTTCACTTCACTGAAAATTCATGAAACTGCGAAAATTCACCTAAATGCATTGAAGTCTATGGGAGTCAAAATTGTTTTTGACGAGTAACAATTTTTTTCACCCATTAGAGTATATGGCCATCATTTTGGCCAACAATTTCGCTCATCACTACTAGTAATTGGACTACAGTTTTGTAGACTTTTTGGTTTAAGCACTATTTTCAAGATTTCAACATCTGCCTGTACTCTTCCCTTGGCTCCTTGAAACATAAAAAACTTGGCCTTAAAAGTTACTTTCTTATAATTTTGTGGTAAACCCTAAAGGGGTTTAAAGACTAGTGATGAGCGAAATCTTTGATCAGGTATTGCCACTTAAAATGCCCATAGACCCAATGTCTTGTGAGCAGGAAAACTTATGTGAATTTTTGCAGTTTTGTGAAATGACTCATCAGTATTGATGAGTAGGAGCAGGAGTAGGAATTCAACTTGGAAACAAGAAGGATAGGTGCCAGCCAAACAGGACACAGGTAGGTACAAGGCAAGTATTGCACATTGTATTGCAGCACTGCCAAGGTAAGGTAAGGCAGAGTCAAGCTCCACAGGACTCAGGTACTGATATTACTAAATAGCACTGGGTCAGTGACATTGTTGTGAAGCTCCTCTACTGTGGCAAAGTGTTAGGCAAAAGGGATGCCAGTACTGGGTTAGGGAGAAAGGAGCCTGAGACAAGATTAACAGGCTGGATTAAAGATGGAACAGGATCAGTAGGCTGGATCAACAGCCCTCATAAAGCCACCAAGTTCTCACTCTCTCTGTATCAAACAACCATGCAGGAAATCAAATCCTCTAAAATGTTCCCTAATTTAAGGGGTGCTCCTTCAGTAATATCCATGGGCAGCTTCTACTGTCAGAAAAACCAGGGGACACTATGGGCTACCAGAGGACCCCTGGATCAAAGACCAAAAATAAAGTAATACAATTTAAAGAAGTACATGTGTGAGAAAACTGACATTGTCCAAGATGTCTTGTCTACATTCAGAATCTCGATTTAACTTGCTAATCTTCTGTACAGTCAGATCACTACCTCTTAATTACTTGTAGACCACATCTCTTTGGACAACAGGGAAACCACGGCTTTTGTAAAAAGAGTGTTATACATTCTTTTAGGGACTGGCATATATCCCTTACCATCCAGGTGCTGAGGTGAAGAATAAATATTCCCTTTATCCAACAAGCTGAAATACATTGTTCCTGTTTCTGCTTTCCCTGATCTTTTTTATATATGGCTATTTTCCCAGGCCTCATCACTGTTACTATGTCCCTCAGTAGATAGGTTAGAGATTACGTTTTTGTAATGGTGTTACTAGGGATGCACCAAATCAAGGATTCGGTTCGGGATTCGGCCTTTTACAGCAGGATTCGGATTCGGCCGAATCCTTCTGCCCTGCTGAATCCTAATTTGCATATGCAAAATAGGGACGGGGAGGGAAATCGTGTGACTTTTTGGCACAATACAAGGAAGTAAAAATGTTTTCCCCTTCCCACCCCTAATTTGCATATGCAAATTAGGATTCAGATTAGGTTCGGTATTCGGCCGAATCTTTCAAGGAGGATTCGGGGGTTCGGCCGAATCCAAAATAGTGGATTCGGTGCATCCCTAGGTGTTACCCTTATATTGGAGATGAGGAAAGCTGTGTGGTATTGTGAAACAACAAAAGTGCATACCTGTTGCGCTTGTACCAGGCCTTGTAAATTATAGCAATTAAGGGGCAAATTTATCGAGGGTTGAACAGTAAATTCGAAATTCGATTTTCAAGTTTAAAATTCACACATTTGAATTTTAATCCCCCTATTCAAATGTAAATTTGAATGTGAGATTTATCACACCTCGACCATGGAAACAGTACTAATTCGAATATTCGCCACCTAAAACCTGGCGGGTTCATGTACAAGTCAATGGCAGAATGTCACGAGCGCCGTCGGGCGTGTCTCTTCGGCACCCAATCCAAGATGGCGGCACCCAGTGCTGCCACGTGGGTAGCGGCGGCACTGGAGCAGTGATGCGATGATGTCACGCAAGCCGGAGCCAAATTCAAAATAAAAGGACGCCCAGGACACCGGTTCAATGCCCAATTATTGGTTCTGTTTCCTACGTTCCTGGGTGTCTGATAATTCTGTATCTATTGATTCCTGGACTTTGACCCTGCCTGAACTTAAACTTGCTACCCTTCTGCCTGCCTTTTTATCTTTGCCTGGACTTTGACTTCGCTATTGTTCCTGAACCCTTGTCTGTACCGTGAACTTGGACTTAACCCCTAAGCTTCCTCCTTGGTCCAGACTACTCCCGCTGGGAGCCGATAGGCCTCCTGACACAGAGTTCCAGAGTCATTTGGAGATGACAATAGCCTTCCTGACATTCAAGTTTTTTTAATTCGAATCGAATTTTCAGGTCAGAACCATTTAATTGAATATTAGACATTCAAATTTTTTCTTCAATAACCTCCCACTCAAATTGTAGGTATATTAGGATTAAAAAAAATTCACATGAATTTGAAATTCAACCATTGATAAACGGGGCTCTCAATGTTTGCTTGCTTACAGATGACTGTACATTACATTGATTACTTGGTGTCGGTATCACCATTCAACTATTCCCATGAATATTTTATTTCAGCTTCTTGTTTCAATACAGTATGTTCCAACTATGCTATATTTCCAACATTTTAAAGCATTACTGTATATAAGGAACCTCAACATGTCCCTATTTTGAAAAAATGTAGGGGACTTCCAGGGATGGGCGAATCTGAGCCGTTTCGTTTCGCCAAAAATTCGCTGCTTGCGAATTGTCGCCGACGCCCATTAATGTCTATGCGCGACAAAACATTTTTAACGCGCGCATTTTTTTTTTTACGCACGCCGCCATACAAGTCTATGGGCGTCATTTCCACGGTGAAACGAGCGAAAAAATTCGCCCATCCCTAGGGACTACCCCTCTGGAAATGTAATCCAGTCTTTTCAAGCCAAACAACAGGCTCTTTCTTGCAAACTTTTTAATCTGGATGCTACCACAGAAGTTACAATCGTGGTCTACAGAGAAGTCTGGAGACACAACAAATAATAATCTAGGCCCTTTCAACAAAACTCAGCCTTAACTTGCATATGTGCTAACAAATGAACATGGATAAATAGGTTAATTGGCATTCACGCTGCCAACAGGGGTGGACTTCAGTAGTTAAATGCAGGTTTGGTATTGCAGCTGCATAGCTCTTTATACATTTCATGCTAAATTAATTGCGATTGTCTACTCCTATTTTGAATACAACCCACAATTGACAAATCTCCTCGAACATGCAAGACCATCTTTTTTATTGTATACCTGCTAACTAAAAAAAAATAAGAAAAAGCATAGGATTCGTGAAAGCATTGTATTTAGCGCATAGTTGCAGAAAATTGCTATTAATTTCTACAAAAAACATGAGCATTAAACATAATATTCAGTGTAATTACTATTCTGTGTATGTGCCGTGTGAGGCTCACACTCATATTAAATTTTCAGTGTAGGAAAAAAAAAATCCTCTTTTTTGTAATAGCATTCTGGTCACAAAACATCATTGTTTTCTGCAGAGATAACTGGCATGGCCTCACAGCCTGCTTCAGGTGGTAAATCTGATTGATTCTCTCTCAGCTTTAAAGTATTACGCTTGCTTTTTCTTTAGCTCTTCCACTAGAGATAAAGCTAATCAGAAATATTCACAAAACTCTGCTACAGCTACTGAGATCTGAAGAATATTGCAAAAGGGGAAAACATCTCAGTCTCAAATGAATGCCCTCGCTCGTTTTAAACGGCTTACTGGTAAAAGGCTATTTAACCCAGTAAGATGAATATATTGATGCATATTGGAAGACAGAGTGTTAAGAGACCTTGGCAGGGGTTTCACAATATAGCCAGTTTTTCAAAGTGGGACATAGATGAATAATATCAGATAAGGTGCGCCAGTATTTTATTATGATATTTCTTCTATGAAAATGCAACACTAGGTTGTGACAGTAATGAAATAACCATGTTTTCCTTTGCTGTGTGTCCTGCCAATGATATATCACCAGTAATCTGGTGCTCCAGTACAAATTTCAATGTAAAAACTCTCTCTCCAGGCTTGTTTTAATGTCTAATTATAACAAGTTAAGTTCCTGGGTGCTGTATAATTCTTGTTCCTACAGTTTGTGACCTTCTGTCTATTCCTGAACATTTTGCTTACTGCCAACTCTGGCAATAGGCATTTCGTATTCCATTGAATACCTCACTACTGGATTTTGGCCTGTTTTAGTGGCAAGTTTCCTCCTAAGTAGTAATGGGTGAATCCGCAATACGCATTGAAGTCAATGGGCGTCAAAATAATTTTGACACGCTTCAATTTTGACAATTTTTATTACGTAACTATTTGGTCCAAATGAATTAAAGTCAACGGGCATCCGAATAGTTTTGACCAATTTTTATGCGCGCCCCATTTTTTTTTGACGCACTGGATTTCTTGTTGATGAATTGTCGCTGCAGTTTCGCAAATTAATTTGCTTGCGGTGAAACGTGAAAATTCACTGTGAATTTGTGTCGGGCGAATTTATTAGCCCATCACTACTCCTAAGTCCTGACTTCCAGACTAGATGGTCATGTTTCTTAGGCAATACAGGTGGCCTGTGGACTCTACCGCGGAAACACTGAATAATCCAGAGAAAACCCCTTTGTAGATTGATCGGCAACACAAATGTAACACTAATGTATAAAGTGAGTCACTCAGCAATTCTTGGAGGAATTATTAGACTGTTTGCTGTCCAGGGTGGGCTTCATGATCTCTTCATTGGTTGTTGGCCTGGGCATTCATTGAGTTGTTGGCCTGGGCATCTTCACACTGGAAGAAAAACAGATCACTTGGGAATAATGCCACCTGGAGATGTTCAGCAGAATCCAGGCTGGATATCCTCCCATCTGTCAGGTCAACTGCACCTTTTGCCAGTATACTATTGAATTCAGTACCCTTTCTGGGGAGACCTTGCTGATATGAGAATAATAAGGCCTTAGTGGTGGTATTTTGACAGGAATTATCTGATAATTTACAGGATGATCCTGTGTTAGGTAATCCCATCCAGTTGGAGGAATTTATTGGTATTTTTAACCAATTTTAGGCCCACCCTTTCTACCTTTCTCTTTTCAACCAGCTTCTCTGGAGGAACCTAGGCAAATTGGGGTTCTTAAAGTATTCAGAGAGCAAGAAATGTACTGCAGGTGTTCCCATACAGCTCTGGGATTCAGGTTTTCCATAAATTGCATCTCCATACTTCTAAATGTGCTAAAATAATTTAAACAATAAAGAAATTAAATATGATGGTTATGACCCCAATATGGAGCTTTCTGGATAATTAAAGGATAGCATACCTGTACAGGAGTAGAGCAATGGCACCACCACAAAGCAAGCTAAATCCGTGCGTGTGTATTGCAATTTTTAGTAAATAATGCAGATATGAAAATATTTAACTGCAAAAACATTCACAAGTCAGTAAAAATGGAGCTACTATATTATTCAATGGAACGTACTTGTTATTTATTTTATAGAGATTTAGAAAATAAATCATAACACATATGATGTAAAAAAAAATAGAACAGAAGTAACAGCAATCACCCTGTCATTTTAATTGACAGGTGTTTATAATTTCATTAGCATAAAGAAAGTGAATGTTACACTGGTACAAATCTTTCGCTGTGTAGTAATCATATATTTCTAATCTAAGCCTAATCCTAAAGAAAACACTGATGTATTCATTAATGCAGTACAGTTACCTATAGCAATTTATCTGCAATACATTTTGATTAATCTACTAAAACTTTGATTGGTCTACTTTTTGTGTGTTTAGTACTGCAAAATATTCAGCAATGAGTGGTTTTGGGAGGTTTAACCTCTTAAAAGTTTAGGGGCCCTGGTAGACCATGGTATAGATTTGTGAACTATTGCGTAGTATCGATTGGATTCAATGGGTTTAAAGAAACTGTTTCTCTTTCTTTGGAAACATCTCCATTTATTTATTCTTGTTATAGTTCAGTGCCACTGAACCTCATAGGAAAGAATGGAATGTGACTGCTCAAAGAAGTCATTTCAGTTCTGACAAGTTGGCATATTTGGCAAAGCAGGAAATCCTTTGTAAATGTGCCAGTTTGTTATTAACAGGCTGGAAAATGTACAGGGCAGTCATGAAAGTAGTCAAAATGCTTTAGAACTGTGCTGCCCAACTTCTGTGATACCGAAGGCCAGATTTTTTCTGGCCTACATGGTGGAGGGCTGGAAATGGAAGCCAGTGTTGACTACTCCCTGTTTTTAAACCACATCCACTTTAAACCACACCCATGTTACCACAATACCATACCCACATTTATGGTGGTAGCACACAAAAAAATGTGTTTAGTCATATTAAGACATATCCTTAAATCCATATGCCTCTTCCTTCCCTGTGGATAACTCTATCAGGCTTATGTTCCACAGGCATGGCATACACAGGGAATATTGGGCAGGCAGATTATGGCACACCCAGGGAGTATATGGCCGCCAGTTGGACAGCCCTGGTTTAGAACATGTGGCACCTGAAATCATTCCTTCAGGTGCCACATGTGTGACATTTATTGTCCACTATTTACTGGGGTCTATTAGTGATTAGGGACACCATGTCTATATTTATACATATTCCAACATTTTCAATAGGATTCATGTACATCTGCAAGTGCAGTTCTCCAGAGGTGTGCATAAAACCACTTTCACTAAAATGATGCATGGCAAATGCATGCAGTTTTGTATGGTTGTACTTGGCATGGCTCAGTCCTTCCTTCTCTCCAACCTGAACCAAGCACTGCCGCACCTATTGCCACAAGGGAACCCTTAAGCTACCAACACCTCCTGGCCAGGCAGAAGCTCCAGGGTTCCCTTCACACCCCAGCATTAGTGATGATTTATTTGCCAGGTGCGAATTCTCTGTGAATTAGGTACTGAAGGTACTATATCACCCAATGTTTGTGTGTCTAGGCAGTGCCCTGTCCAAGCTGAATTGTCTAACCTGGTGGGGTTATTGTTTGATAATATGCATTTCCTCTCCTTTTTACAGTTAGAAAATACTTCAAGCCGATTTCTATAACAGTTGCTGAAGACATTCATTGTGATTGCTGCAACACGCATTCAAGCAGAAGTTCCAAGCAAAATGAGCACCAGCTGTATATTTTCCATGCTTTTTGACTACTAATGATGCAGCATTTGTCATATTTTCTTACTGGTTTACTGGCACAATGCAAAAGCTAATCAACACAAAGGATGTCAAACTGATAGCGCTCTGGCTATATTGAATTACTTCTTCCTAGTCTTTTTAGTTAGAAATTGTCAACTGCTGCTGCTAACATGCTCAATCCATAAATAGCTATGGATTATGGGATATATAGTTCTTTCTATACAGTAGTAACAGCCTATTGAAATGGCTGCAGCATAAACCATACTGCACTACTAATTAACTGGTCTACATGTTCAGTTTTTATATTGCTTAATTATTAACTATTAATAATTAATTATTATTAATTATTAGCTGTATTAACATAAGCAGGCTTTACTAATTTTTATTGAAAGTGTTTAAATACTACAAATGTAAATTATGAACTTTGACTGTAATCTTGGCTTCTAACGGCATTTTTTTTCTAACGCCTTTTTATTGGATGCCTCCAGAATTTGATTTCACAGGTCACCTGCTCTAGAGGGAGTGTAATACAGCGAATACTCAGTCATAGTACAGGTATGGGATCCGTTATCCGGAAACACGTTATCCAGAACGTTCCGAATTATGGGATGGCTGTCTCCCGTAGACTCCATTATAATGAAATAATTTTAAATTTAAAAAGTGATTTCTTTTTTCTCTGTAATAATAAAACAGTAGCTTGTACTTGATTCCAACTAACATATAATTAATCCTTATTGAAGGCAAAACAAGCCTACTTGGTTTATTTAATATTTAAATGATTTTTAGTAGATTTAAGACACAGATCTAAATTACAGAAAGATCCCTTATCCGGAAAACCCCAGGTCCCTAGCATTCTGGATAATGGGTCCCATACCTGTCGTAGTCTTGCTAATCAATTATCATAGTAGAGGGATTCCAAGTTTTATCACTTAAAAATCCATTACTGGGCTTGTGAAGCTTCTAATCAAATGCCGGAGCACAGCAAAATGTATCAAACTATCATACTATTTTGGAATAAAGGGAATGCACCACTCCGGAACACCAAACTCGAAAAATCATAGTGATAAAGTGTCCTTGGGAGACAAGAAATGCGTCAGGCTTTTCTCTTTTAATACATAATGTAAAATAAAGACTTTTTGTACTATTCAAAATTTGGGCTCCTGCATAGTGATAGGAGAATTTATTTGTCAGGCACGAATTTGTGGGGAATTCCCTCGATTTGCCGCCAGTGAATAAATTCACAAAAAAAATTTTCAGCGTCAAAAAATGAGATGCCGGGGCTGTTTCGTGAAATGCCCCAAATTCGCCCATCACTACTCCTGGATTCTACTGATTGTTTGAGTTTGGTGTTCCGGAGTGGTGCCTGCCCATTATTCCAGTTTTATGTGTCTTGCTCCCCTTTGCTGAAGGTCTGGGTCATGAGCAACCAGACCCACCGTGGAAATCGGTAAGCTTGTCCTTTTTCTCAACTAAAAAATCCATGCTTCCTACTATCTTCAAAATATCATACCATTTTGTGTTATTCCACCCAATATGAAAAAAGATATTTTAATTGTTATAAATTGTTTTGTACGTATAACAGGTACCAGTTTTCTAAGAAAACATTTTAATTAATCTTTAATTTTAAAATAGTTGCTGTCAAATAACCCCATGTGCATTGGAAAAATGGAAAAACAAGTGTAGGCCATACACTTTTTTTTTTTGATGTAAGGGCATGAGTGCCCTATGAGTTTGCAATTTGTGTTGTTCATTTGCTGCCCCTCCAGACATGCTACCACTAGGCAATGATATCATACTCGCTGCATTAAAAAAATAACATCTGCCAACCTAGATTCCAATAAAGAGACATCTGCTGAAATGAAATCCATCTGGGGTAAATTGTTAGCCTTTTAGGAACAGCAGTAATTTCACTGTTTTGTTTGTTTACTACTGCTATAAAAAAAATTACTGCTGTGATGCATGCTATGCTGGTATGATGTAAATTAGGTTTTGTGGCATAAAAGGGATATCATCATGTCACCAATTGTGTAAATATTTTGAAGCAGAACTAGTAATTTTCCCTTTTGCAACCCTGTGCAGCCTATATTGTAGCATTATTTCAGGTTGGGTGTAGGACTCTTCTAGAATGGACAGTATATACTGTAGCAATTCTCTTAGCTAGCTGGTTGAAGGTCAGTTACACCAGTATGAACTACATTTTATTTTTACGTCAGTCCATAACTGGAGATGGAAAAAATCAAATCAAATGATAAACACAAGATAAATAAACACGAGCTTTACATCAGATCCTGGGAGGTACAACCTTTGAAATCATATATGGTGCATGATTACAACAATGATTTGTATGGTATGGCCGTCCAATAGCAGAGTTTGGTCAAATATGGGTGGAATTAGCAAAGAGAACTTCTAGAATGAGCCTTAATAGAGTGGATACAGTTACAGTGAAGTGGAAGGTATTGGTCTACTAGTTTATTTGAGGACAGGCACAGAGAGAGAAATCTAAAAGGGCATTTCTCAATGGGCAATAATTCAGGGTATACGTGTGTAATATATTTATGATATTAGATTTATTGTATGCTTTGGATGTTTTGTGCAAGTGAGTTAGTTCTTTGAGGTTGAAATGGGACAGAATGGTCTTTGGTTTATATTGAGAAGGGAAGTGGAACCACAGTAATGATGATCTAAAGATCTGGAAACTCTGAAATGAGAAAACCAGACTTGAAGAGCCCAACCAGAGAAGAGCATTTGGAAATGAAAGGTGATCAGTCCATGGATACATGGAATCACTGTGACTATAGTAGATATAAGTATCTAACTGTGCAATGTCCTTAAATAGGTAATCAAGCATTAAAGCCTTCTGGTGTTGTCTTACTGGAAGACTGACTTCTAAGTGGCCAGATTACGAACAGTAATTACTGTGATTTCTGAAGGAACCTGAAGCCTTTTAATCTTAGAGTAGTTAATTATTTAAGGCACATTTTCATTTATTATTTTAAATGACTTGACTTTCATGTACTTTTATCTATTCATATATTTTGACCCCCCCAATATGTTTTAATATATTTTGAATTCTGCCACTAGATGGAAATGGAAAGGGAAATGAAGATAAGGGAGATGCACCTGCTGTGCTGAGAGAACCTACTGTGAGAGTTCAAAAGTGCTGAACCTTTTGATCGACATGACACAAGTTATTTAAGAACTTTAGAATTTATTTCTGTTTCTGTTGGCAGAGTTAGTGAGTCAGGCTGCCAAATTTGCTGTGATAGGTGAATGTGATGTAGCAAGACTGTAATGTTTTAGAAATATATTTGGCACTGCTCATTGCATTCTTTGCTAGTGGCCTCTTATGTAATAAAAGTGCTAGCTTTGCCCAGGTGCAGTACCCCAAAGTTTCACTTTTGAAAAAGGTAAATGCTTCCTGCTGGTTGGTTGCTATAGGTTACTGCACATGGGGAAACTCTTGGGGTAACTAACAAAGCCCCGAAAAGAGTCAAGGCCAAAAAAGTTGTGAGACCCCTTACCTTGGCCCATTCTTGTAAACTTTTATTCTGTTTCACTGAATTTTCCTTTGTTTTTGTGAAATAGATTTGCCTATTTACAAAGCATCACCAGTGTTATTACTATTGAGATGAGAAGTGCTCTAAAGAAGTGTAGGATAAGAAAAATCCCATTACTCGGTAGAATGTATGTGTCCCTTTAAGTAACAATATAGCTTATTTATAATTAACATTTCAGAATGTTAGCATGGCTTACCAAACAATAACATTATCCATAATTGGTCAGTCTCTAAAGATTTTAATAAGGATGATTGCCAGGGCCGGAACTAGGGGTAGGTAGAGTAGGCACATGCCTAGGGTGCAAAGCTGGGGGGACAACAGACATGTACCTTCTCTGGCTCCTACCCTTAGTCCGGTCCACTCTCGCTGCTCTGGCCAGAGGCCTTTCATCTGTGCATCCTTTTCATGGGCATCCTTTTTATGTGCACTTATTGGTGCTAAGAATGCTATATATATACAAATATATTGTAATGTATGGTATCCAAGAACAAAAACCATGGTCTCGGCTCATGCTTCTGTCTATAACAGACGTTTTTCGCTTCAGGAGGAGCCCTCTGCTATTTGGATGCCGCCAAGTCTTTAGGTGAGAGGACCAAGGGTAGAGTTCTGGGCAGACAAGGAAACCATAACATATACAAGAAGAAAGGGGAACAGGGAGTGTAGTTGAGGGTTAGGCCGAGGTCAATACCAATCAGGCAGTACAGTACAGAATCAGGAGTCAGAAGCGTAGTCAAAGTCACAGGCCGGGGCCAAAGCCAACAGTAACACAGTACAGAATCTGGATCCAAAAGAATGGTCAAGAACTAGGGATGCACCAAATCCAGGATTTGGCTGAATCCTTATGCTTGGCTGAACTGAATCTGAATTCTAATTTACATATGCAAATTAGGAGTGGGAAGGGAAATGATGTGACTTTTCGTCACAGTGAAGTAAAATATTTTCCCCACACATTTTTCTTTCCCTTCCCCAATTTGTACATGTCAATTAGGATTAGAATTTGGTTTGGTATTTGGTTGAATCTTTGACAAAGGATTTGGGGATTCGGCCAAATCTCAAATAGTGGATTCGGTGCATCCGATCAGGAACAGGCTAATGTCAGGACAGGCAGCAAATAAGAGAAGGTTAGGGACAGGCAAGGTCAGAGAACAGGCTAGACAGACTGGAAGTGCACCCAGGAACTATAGAAACAGACCTACAGTACGTTGGGCAAGGAACAATTGGACTTGGCCCCTTTATTATTTGAATTTCACACCAAACGTGATGACATTAGATGCTGCATGCTGAATAAAACAGACATGCATGTGCAACGCATTTCAAATTGGGATTCAGTGAGCATGTGTAAGGAGGCTCACAGAAGAGTCCCAGCTGCCCCCGGGTATTATGACATATATACAGTAGGTAGTGTTTTTGCATTAATGTAATCATTTGTAATTATTAAATTCATCGATTTCTGTCAGACAGGTAATAAAACCTTTTAAAATTTGTTTAAAGCAGGACTCACTGCACTCACTTTGACCCCCCTCTCAAGCCATCCAAGTGTTTCTACTAGTGCTTATTTGTTTTTCCATAATTTTGTTACTGAAAAAAAGAGATTAATATCTTAGATATCGGCCTCCATTGAATGTTAAGCAGGGCCTTGGAGCAGCAGAAGGGGAGGGGAACAATATACAAGTGCTGACATTAACAAATAACCTTTAAAAGTAATTTGTAGGAGATAATGAACCAAGCATTATAAGGAGTGTTTTCCTATGGCATTTTATTAAAAAAAGAGGAGGAAAATATTCACATACCTAAGGTTTCGTTTAAAAATGATCTATGTTGTTAGCTCTAAACAGTCAGCACCAAAAGATGAATGAGTAGGGAAAACCATTTATTCAGACATTGTGATGGGAACCACAGAGCACTTCAGCAGATGTAATTGTGCAATGATCACTTCCTATTACAGGCAATTTCTTAATAATATGATACATTTTGGAAACGTTTGCAGACCTCAAACAAATTATCTTTATGTTATTACGGTTTCTGCTGAACCTACAGAATAACAATGCAAATAAACACTGAAAGTATATTCAAAAGGTCAGAAATATATCTCCTAATGAGATCGAAGTGAATTTCCAGAAAGCACAATTACCCCCTTTCTTGCTTGGGTTTATGAACATTTGAGAATTTCATGATTAATATTGCAGAAATAACATTTTTTCCTGAAGTTGAAAAGAAAGAGGTACATGGAATGCCCTGTGGAACAATAATATGCTAAATATAAAGATTATTCAAATTTAAGTATGAGAATAGGAACCCCAAGTTTTATTCAGGACATGGGCTTGTCAAAGAATTGGCCTTTGCAGCCAAATATGTCCCTTTAATGGACATTCTGAATGTTCCATCCTTGCTGCTGTCTGCTATTTTGGTTTGGGGCACTGCAATATATACTAGTGATGAGACAAACTTATGTTATATACAGTGTAGGCATTTTGAGAGCCAATTACCTTCAAAATCTAGTAGAGATAAGCAACCGGACAAATTCTTGAAAACATATGCAAGTGGCTTGTTCAGTTCAGCTTAGTTCTAGGGAATTCCTAAAGCATTTTAAACCCTTACGGGTAATTTAGTCACCAACATCCCATCACAATTTTTTCATTGAACGCATTCAGGTAGGTGTTAGCTGAAATGGTGTGAACGTGGGATACAGTCAAGATCATTCCATGAATCTCATTAAGGTAGATGTAAAATTTTTCAATTTACATGACTTGAAGTGTGAATTGTTGTGAAACTGCAAAGGTGACAATGTTAAAGAGGCATTGCTAATAGACATTGCTGTGCAAATCTCTGTCATTTTCACCACACTGGACCATATTGACCACAGTACTTTTCTTATGCTTTGGTGTTAGGTATTTTGGGTATACTATCTTCTAAATTTGGGTGTTGCCTGGTTTGACATACAAAGGAATGCAATGTTTGTTAAAAATTATGCTATTTTTTTAATATTCCAGCCACAAATGGAATGGCAGTGTTGTTTGTTGTGCCATGACTGTGTGTGCTGGTTAGATGTTTTTACTAGATCTTGATGCAGTTTTGTCAAAAACCCAGTCTGGATATAAACACATTTTCAATGATTCTTTGGAATGCTTGTATTCTTGACTTGGTATTGGTTGTTACAGTTGCAGCCCAATGGTGTAGAGTTCTTATTAGCCTCAGTTTACCAGACCCCTCTGTTGGTGGGAATCAAACAGCAAAGACTTATCAGCATGAGTGGGGTTTCTGTATCTTTTAATATCCAGGTTTCATTGATGTATGATGCACAGTTAAACAATTCCATTTCACTTTCTTTCATCTTCCCTAGTGAATTTGATATTCTTGTTCACTACATTTTGTGTGTTTAGTAAAGGACCAAGAAGTCATCTAGGTGTCACCAACCCAGGTGTCATTTACATATCTGAGCCAATGTTGTTCCCTTCAAAGTATTTTCCACTTCTTTCATGTTAAGGTTTCTATGATGGGAGACAGAGGTGAACCCATGGCAACATGTTTCATGCTTTTGTCAATAAAAATACACTCTTATGCTTGAAGTAAGTAGTGTTAAGGCCTAGGTCCAGCAAAGAATAAACTTGTTCTGGGTTCAGCTTTGTTTCGTTTCTGAAGTGAAGCTTCAGTTTCAATTGTCTCTGTGGTTGGTATGCATGTAACATTATAGGACACCATTATTTCATCTCCATTTCTTCCTCACAAACTTTGTTGAGTGTTGATTCATGGAGTTCTTAATGTGGTGTACTGTTGTCTTACCAAATAATGGGACTAAGGTGTTGGTCAAGAATATAGTGATGTTATAAATTACAGATGCTGCTGACAATTGGCCTGAGTGGGCTTCCTTCCCTATGTATCTTAGGGAGTTTATATATAAATAGATAATAAAATAGGCCTCCCCTGGGTAGAGGTGGTGCTACAAAGTTGGAAAGATGGCATTAGCTTTCAAGCATCTTAGAATATTGCACTTGTAGCTGCTACTTGGATCACTCTTTGCTGATATGTATCAGAATGATTGAATAGTGTGGCCACTTTGAAGTAATAGATGTGTTCAGTATTCTGATGTGTGCATTTCCATTAATCCACTGTCAGCATGGTGATGTTTGGGTCCCTGTTAAGTGATGTCAGAAACCCTCTCTCTTGCAAAGTACGTTTGGAAAGAGGTGCTTTAGCATTGACTAGGGCAGCTAATACTTTTAATTGGATGTTTTCAGCCCCATCAACTGATAAAATTACTGTGGATGGACTATTCTGTGGCCATTATGAAATCCACCAGCTACTTTCAATCCTTAGCTAAAGCTTCCTTCTCTGGCTCAGTGAGTTTGAAAAGATCTTTACCCACAAATCCTTAATGTTCTGTGGTGTCTTGCTATTATACATATTTCCACAAAATTGTCTGTTTTCTGGGTGTATCTGGTTTATTGGTAAAATTGTTAAACTTGGTTATTTGTCCCTTGCCCATTTTGTGAAATCAATGATTGTTAATCTTTGCAGGTAGTTGTGCTGCAAACTTGCATTTCAAAGGTCAGTCTTCTGATTTAGAGCCTTAGTGGAGAAGTTGTCCTGTCTCACGTGTTCATTTGATAGTAGTTAGGCTTTCTGTTGGTTCTACTTTGCCCTGTAACCTTTTACGAAAGTACAACAACCTAGGTTGCAGGGCTTGATTCTCTGCAGCCAGCATCTTAGGTTAATGAGTGAATGGTTTCCATAACCGGCAAGTTTTTGGACCGTCCACTTATATTTTCATACCAGTTTAAGGGGATTCTCACAAAAATAAGAAGCAATATGATTATGAAAGTTTCATTCATTACCTAAGGCTCATTTACATATAAGTGCTGTATGACAATACATTGATGCTATTCAGAAAGTTTTTGCATCCATACTTGCTTCTTTGCAACTTAAAGCTAGTGCCAATGTGCTTCTTCAGCATGCTTTGATGATGCATGGAAAACTGGAATTATCATCAGCCAAAACCTAGTAGAAAGTCCATGATTCTCTAAATGGGTTGTTACAATTGCTGCAACTGACTTTTGCCAAATGAATCAGGCACAAGTGCTGTTATTGACACCACATGTGAGACACCATTTAAGCACAAATGCAGGGGGAACATGTTTACTGAAACTTGCGTGCAATCCACCAAAATGAATTTGTATCCGTATTGGTGCATTGCACAAGGTGGAACAATTTGGTAAGCAGCCAAAATAATGTTGAAAACACTGAACTGTGGGTATAAAAATGGAAATTTTCATCTAAATTTTGCACTTTACACAATGCACTTTGTAAATGACCCCTCGGAAGTCAGCTATATTAAGAATGACATGATAGAAGGCAGGTACATTGGCTGCTCAGGTGCAGAATGAAATCATAGTATTAATCAATCATTGACCAAAGTCTTAATTGTCAGCATAGATATGTGGCAATGGATGTATCAAATGACATACATATGATATCAAAGTCAGGCAGGAGAAAGGGATTAACACAGTATTATAATGGTGTGCCTGTGGGTGCAAGTGTTAATATGCCAAATCATTGTTTGTGATTGGTTTATGAAAGAAATATTTGAGAGTTACAGTTACTTTGGTGTATGCTCTACCACTATTTAAAATACAGGTATGGGACCTATATAGAGAATGCTCAGGACCTGGGGCTTTCCGGATAACGGGTCTTTCTGTAATTTGGATCTTCACACTTTAAGACTACTAGAAAATCATGTAAACATTAAATAAACCCAATAGGCTGGTTCTGCTTCCAATAGGGATTAATGATATCTTAGTTTGGATCAAGTACAATGTACTGTTTTATTATAACAGAGAAAAAGGAAATCATTTTTACAAATTTGGATTATTTGATTATAATACACAAAAGCCATGAATATCTTGTAAATTATATCCTTTTAAACGGTGAGTTCTGATGTCATCAGTTACAAACGGTGAGTTCTGATGTCATTTCTGTCACATAACTCACTGAAACGTGTGTATTATAATAAATAAAGTACCCCCTGTTGCAAAATATAAGGATATTAGAAGTTACCTTTGGCCTCGTGTTTTTATATGGTCATGGATCTCCTCGATAACTTATAATATCCTTAAAATTTACACAAGGGGGTACTTTATTCACTATATAATGGAGTCTATGGGAGATGGTTTTTCCGTAATTCAGAACTTTCTGGATAACAGGTTTCCGGATAACGGATCCAATACCTCTATATGCCACTCCACATTAGGATCAGCTTGATTATGGAAAAATAAATGAATTAGGGAAAAGTTCTCTGTAGCACAATAAAGTAATATAACAGCATTGAAAAATGAATAGCAGCATCAGAGCTGACTTCTCTAGTTAGTTTATTACAAAGTAAAAAAAAAATACTACAAAAAAAGTATAACAATACGAGGAATCATTAACGTTTACATTTACTTTCAGTATGCCATAGAATAGATGGACCTAGTCCACTTAACTTCAGTTGGTCTTTATTTTGTTTGAATTCTGAATTATTAACCTTCTTATTCTTGTCCAGCCTAGAGCTGTCTGGTTGTCTGGGTCAATGATCTTCATTAATTAATTATGAATTATGATGTATCAATTTAATTGTTTATTTTTCTTTTTAGGCCTTCTGCTATTCCACTTCCATTTGGATTTGAAAACTTCTCTCTGGTCACTAGGGTAAACACTGCCCGCAGCATGAAATAATTCCCAAATCATCACAGTTAAGAATTTTACTCTCTCCAACTTAATAAAAGGTAATTTTTAAGGTGAAAATCCTTTTAAAGTAATACACTTAATACATTTTCCACAAGTATTAATGCCAATACACATGATATGTAGGTTTACATATCTTTATGTTATTTGCCTGGTAAGCTCTCATTAGTAACTGTAGCTTGGTCTTTTCCAAATGCATTAGGTTAGTGCCATAATGCTCCTTTTAGGGCCACATCAGTCAACTTTCTCTGTGGATTATCTATTCTCCTGCTATCAGCTGCATCTGGACTCTTAAGGCTTTGTGGGGAGGGTATTCATTCTTTTCAATCTTGGTTTGTGTATATGTCACTTTTTCAATACCCTTATATACAGCTCAGTGGAATACATTGACATTCTATAAATAACATGCTAAATAATGTCAGTAAGTCTTATACCTACCTTTTATTTAAATTGCTAGCAGTTTAACCTTGTGTGTCTTCGTTCATTTGGATCCAGCAGCCTGTTAAGAGAAGGACAAAAGTATTCTTACTGTCTTACTGATGTGCACTGTCAATATTAGGCAGGGCTTTACCAAGTCTTGCTCTTCCCTCTTTTAGAATTCTTCTAAAAGAGTGTATTGGTGTTTGACCTTAGTCAAGAAATGTTTTTATTAATGAAAACTAGATGTTAGTTTTCCTAGTTTTTTTTTACATTTTATTGAGAACCTTCTCTATGCCACAAGATAGACAAAAGAGTTTGTACCAGCCACAGATTTGCAGATAGCATAATGTATTCAAAGGGTGCCCCTTGAGCAATATAACCAAGGAATAAACATATTCATAATAATCAAGCTACTGTTTTCTAGGTAGAAAGGAAAGGTCAACGGCATCATTGAAATGTTTTAGGAGTTTCTGATCACTGAATTACTAGACACTAATATCAAACAGACAGGCAGTTGTTAAAGGGATTGTGATTTTCCAGAGCAAATTACAGAAAACAGCAACATTTATTATACTGTGTATAATGAAATTGGCCGAAAAAGTGGTGTAAAATAAATGGGAAGTTTATCAAGGTGTGTGTGTAATTTTACATCATGCAAACGTCAGATTTGACGCCAGTAGTTTACATTGCTGCCAGCAGAAGCCACTCCAAGTAAAAACACATACAATTTTTTTACACTGCGAAGCCTGGCGATGTGTGATGTATTATCTCACCCTTTTTCACCCAGCACAGTAAATATGACCCTTAGAGAATACTGGTCAGGATGTTTTGTATCTGCTACAAAATGCTGATAAAACTAATACCATAAAACTCAGTGCCGGGCCAAGTCGGCTGGGGGCCCAAGGCAACCCGACTGACTACATCGCCCCCTTCTGAAGTGCGCAGGCGCACACGCGATCAAACACACAAGCGGATCGTGCGCACGTGCATAAGAGTGCGCATCTAGGAAGGGTGCGTGCCTAGGAACGTCCATTGCTGCTACAGGTGGGGGAAGAAGCGGCCGAACTTCGGGCAAAGCGCAGAAGAGGTACGGTGCCTGGTGCCCCTCCACATTTGCAACCTAGGCACGTGCCTCTTCTGCCTACCCCTAGTTCCGGCCCTGATAAACCTAAGGGCAAGGTCACACCGGGTGTTTTTACATTTCTTTTTTTAAATTGTGTAGTTGAGAGTAAATATGCAAATTAAACCACATATGCATGATAATGTGCATTTTTCAGCTTGTAGTTTTCTTTTCGCTGCATTTCTAGTTTTTCTCGTTCCCCTCAAATTTTATTAAAGTTTATTAAAAGCCATGCAGAAAAGTAATTTACTTGCAAAATGTAGCCGGACTGATCATCAATACTCTACGTAATTACATTGCCAGCAGACAATGCTGCAAATACATATGTGCACAATCCCTCTCACAAAAATTTGGCCACCATATTGAAAATACGCTGCATAATTCAAACCTGCGGACCCCACAGAGCTCAATAATATGGCGTTTCCTTGTCGTATTGGCGTTTCTGATGAAAAATGCTGTGGCTGGTTCCTGCAGAACACCATTCCAAACTGACTGCCAGGGTCTCTTGGAGCTCTAGTAAAGTACAGGAAGAGGGGTATCAGGCACTCAGAAAGACTCCACAAGGGCTGCCAAAAAAATAAAAAATAGCAATGGGCCCTTGTCTTTTTTGGGTCTTTTTGGGTGCCCGATACCCATATTCTTGTACTTTGCTGGTTTATCCTCTCCCTAAGCTGAGGGTCTGGGGTCGGTGCACCTGGACCACCACTCAGGTGGTGAGAGATCAGCATATTTTGTATCTTTTGCACAAGGCCCCTCCCTGCCATGAAGCAAGGGGAGAACCTTGCCTCAGGTGGCAGGAGCCGCATGTTACAAGGGGTGGAAAAAAGCCAAATTTCCGCTATTGTGCTCAATGCACTAGTGGTGCAGCCCCCCTTTGACCCACTCTGACTCTGCTTTTTAAGTGCGGAGCAGGAGATCCAGTGCCTTTTCTCCTTTTTCAGCTTTCAATGGCTGCCCCCATGGCTACACAGCAGCTTAATTATATAAACTACAGTAGTGTTTCTGAAGCAAACACAGCAGTTTTACCAGTGCAGCACAACAGGACATTACAGTATATTTCATTCTTTTACTTTTTGGTGTTAATGTTCCTTTAAAATCAATTTCAGAAGCAAATTTTAAAATCTTAAAAAGAAATTGGTGGTTACATTTTTTTTCTTTTTCCTGAATGTGACTTTTTAAATTGATCAAGTCAAATGACTCGTTATTATGGAATAGGGAATGCATTGAGAAAGTTATCATATGTTTAAAAAAAATGTATGCATTAAGTTCTACCAAAAAGCATAACTAGTATCATAACTCTGTCACTTTTCCAAATTGCAGAACAAGAACTTAATAGGATTCATTTCCACAACATGCAAAAACTAATTTATTCTAACACCATTCATTATTCATTTAAGCTCCCAGAACAATATGAAACGTGGCGAAGATTTGTTAAACTTGTTTATTAGCTAATATTTAAAATCTGAATTTCAATATGTTTTCATTTCATGACTCAAGTAGCCCCCACACTGTGTAAAATAAAACGCCTCTGTAAAGTTTTTTCTTGGGAGCTTTTTAACAAGATTGTTTATATGTAACAGCAGAACACTGTTAATTTTGCCACTCTGAATAGAGCTCCCATGGTTTCTCTATTCTCACTTCCAGACCACTTTACACTTCTCTCTGATAGAATATTCCTTACCAGATAACAAGTTGAAAACACTGAATTTCAACATGTCATCATAAGGAAACAAAAAATAATTGCTATGCTGAAAAGTTTTTTGAGCAGTCATTCTGAAAAACAAATCAATGGTAGTTTTTTCCTTTAAAAAGCACAGATGTATTAAATAAATAAATGTTGTTTGCAAAATTAATCATGCCCTTTCATTACATTTGCAAAACAATATATATATATATATATATATATATATATATACACACACACACACACACACACACACACACATCTATTTTAAGTAAACATCCATGGTACCTATATTGTTCCAAATAGTTGTATTTGTTACTTCTCATGTACATTCGTATATAGGTTAAATTAAATAATGTGATGTACATACTAATGTGTTACAGAGGTAATAGGCAATATGTAAGTATGCAGTGTTGTTTATTATAACATCTACAGAAAGAGCATTCAGCATATCAGAGAATTACTGTGTGAATGTTATGGGTTACCAAGGTGTTAATCTATCTGCTCACTCATGTATAAATATCATCACTATAAAATAAATATAGCAAGTCTGTGCTGAGAAAAACAGTTTTTTTCCCATTAGTTATTCTTGCATTGACACACGGACATCAGTCAAGTGAACTACTGCTCTGTCTTCTTTAAGGCACTGTTAAAAGCTAAATGTCCGTATGGGAACCATTATCATGAATGCTTGGGACCTGGGGTTTTCCGGATAAGGAGTCTTCTGTAATTTGGATCTCCATACGTTAAGCCTACTAAAAAAATCACTTAAACATTAAATAAACACAATAGGATTGTGTTTGCCACCAATATGGATTCATGCAGCTTAGTTCGGTACAATTTTTTTATAACATGTTGCCGGGTTACTTCGTGGATTATTAAATTGAGTTGTATATTTATGCCACCATCACAAAACAGAATTTGTAGGACACACTTAAAGGGCACCTTTTCACTAAATATATTATCCCCAACCAAAGCCTTTTCCCTACCTCCCTGCCCCTTTCTTTGGATCAGGGACACTAAATTCCACAGACTTTCAGCACAGCCTTGCTTTGGAGGTATTATGCCCTACTTAACCTAATCCATCGTCTGCCTTAAGTGAGCCATGTAATAGTAAAAGAAAGGTTTTTTTCCTTTCTATACTATACTATATAAAATTTGCTTTACTCATAAAAGGAAAAATCACCTTTGAATTAATTAATATTCTCTATTCTATTTTGTTGCTTATACTAAATTTATACATTTGTATGCTTTTTTTCTCTCTTACTACAGCTTAATTTAGAAATATTCCTTATTGAGAGAATTCTGGCATACTCCAGCAATAATAGCACAATAGCCAAGGAGCCACAGGGCTAATAATTATAACTTAAAAGGTCAATTCATTTGAAGAATAAGAATTCAGAACTTAATTTAATATCCTGAATGCAGCTCCTTTGATCATCTTCAAACAGGTGCTAACTCAACACTGTAAAAATGCAGATATATCTGCCTATATCGAATTGCTATATACTGTATATACTGGGATGTGGTTTCCTTCGGTAACAATATGGCAACCAGGCAAGGAGCAGAGATTAATTTGCATGTGAGAAAATCAAATTGGTGGCTCAGCTGTTGTAAAACAATTCTTCCAGGTTCATTAGTTGGAGAGCTATTATTCAAGTGCCCCAGTGGTCATTTCAGTCATGCTTGGCCCTCACCTTTGGAAAAAAATATTTTTCATATTTAAAAGTTACTATATTTAAACATTTTTGTCTGGTGTATTCTGTCACACCTGAGGAAGGGATTGGGTTACACACCTTCCTATAAACGTTGAGTGGTGTCATGTTGAATAAATACATTTTCACTTTTTTTTCAATACAAGCAGAACCACAATTTATTTTCTTGCAAAGTACTGGATGGGAGGTACCAGGATCTCCACGTGTGCCAATTCTATTTGTTTTTTGGAGGTTTCCATTATCAACCAGCATCTCCTATAGTGTTATCAGACCACTTACCTCTTGGATTCCAGCTCATGTCCTTCTTTACCATCTTATAAGGACATTAAAACACTGCAGGAGGCGATAAGAAACAATGTGGATAGATGCACTGAAAACATAATGACATAGGTAATTTGGGTTAAAAAAAATAGACCCCAATGTCCCCAAAACAATGGAGTATAATGAAAGGCTTAAATTGTAAGATGAGTTAGAGGAACAGTAACACCACAAATAAAATTGTCTTAAACTAATGACAATAAAATGTCTTGTTGCCCTGCACTGGTACAACTGGTGGTACAACCCAACTATAGTTCATATAAACAAGCTACTGTGTAGCCATGAGGGCAGCGAGTCAAAGTTGAAAAAGGAAAAAAGGCACAGGATAGCAGATAAGCTCTGTAGTATACAATGGGAATCTTCAGATGGATACACAGCAGCTTGTTTATATAAATGATAGTTGTGTTTCTTAAGCAAACACACCGATTTTAACATTGCAAGGCAGCAGTATGTTATATTTTCATTCCATTAAAACACTTACACTTGGGGGCACATTTACTAAGCTTGAGTGAAGAATTCGAATGTAAAAAAAATTCTAAATTCCAAGTATTTTTTTGGGTGCTTCGACCATCGAATTGGTCAAATTCGATCAAATTCAATCCAATCGAATGATTCAAACGTTTCGAAGTAAAAATCGTTCGACTATTCGACCTTTCGATAATCGAAGTACTGTCTCTTTAAAAAATACTTTGACGACATACTTGCCAGTTTAAACCTACCGAGGTTCAATGTTAGCCTATGGGGACCTTCCCCAGCACTTTTCTAAGTTTTTTATGATCAAATAAAAATCCTTTGATCGATCGATTAAAATCGTTTGAATCATTCTAACGATTTTTTTTGCACTAAAATCATTCGAATTCGATATTCAAATTTGAAGGATTTTACTTTGAGGGTCGAATTTGAGGGTTTATTAACAAACAAGGGACATTTGTGCTCACCATTAATTTTAAATACCATTAGGCGGGGGTGCAATGAGGCTGTGACCACAAAATACATACTGTATAGTCAAATACAAGAGTCCTCTGCACTCAACCCATTATCAATATATTTAAGACAGAGACATTTTGTGCATACTGCTACTGAAAAATGCCTTACCCTTTAAACAAAACAGGGATTGTTTGTCCATATATTGCAATATATTTAAGCTGGCCAACTACGTCAAAGTCATCCCATATCTGGCCAGTCGTATGTTCAATTTTCATCTGATTCATTAAGAATTCTATTGCTTCATTAAACATTTTACAAAGGACTAAGTTTTACCTGCAACTTACTTGCTTCTCCAAACTTGGCTGCCCTTTTATTAGACACCAGTGGGATCACCTGACTATAGCTGGGAAGGATGGGAGCTACAACATGGAGCTGGTCACTGCTCCTGTATAAACTATAACAAACAAGGGAAAGTTGTGCTCACCACTAATTTATATATATATATATGATCTCAAAGTTATTCTCAGCACTCCATTAGATGAATCAACTTCCAACCCAGGTGCTATCCACACGTGCTTCCATAAAGAGAATGTGAAAAAATGGATGCACACCGGGATTTCTTAAGAAGTTAAAACTTACGTTTATTTAATACATGTTTAAAAATTGGTCAGTGCAACGTTTCGGTCTCCATCTCAGACCTTTGTCAAGACCCAAATAGTGAATTAAAAGGAACACACATATATATATATATATATATATATATATATATATATATATATATATATATATATATATATATATATATATAGAGAGAGAGAGAGAGAGAGAGAGAGAGAGAGAGAGAGATATATACTGATCCCACCCACAAATGGTTAACCCGTCACTGCTTACTTTAAGTAGATTGTGTAGCCCTGTTATTTGGATTGTGGCATTTTCAAAAATCAATAAATGCATCTGCGGGGTAAACCAAAAAGGAAATGTAAATAATAACAAATTAACCATTAAACGATGCAGAGGAATACTACCACCAATGAAATATAGACCACTCAAATCTTTAACTAATACTAGGTTGTGCACATATCAAGTTATTTTATATCAAACTAAATCTAATGAATTTACACATAACCACTATCTGAGTTACAGCCGTTAAAGACCCAAGTAAATAGGATGGGACAAGAACACTCAACGCTCATTCAAAAAGCATAGAAATGAGCAATGCTCATTTAGCCCAAGCGGTGCCAATGTGTTCAGTTTTTTAATCCAAAACACTTCCCGTTGAAGTAAAATTTTTGACCTGTCTCCACCTCTACTCAAGGGGGGATGTGATTAATAGCTATATATTTAAAAGTGGGTAGCCTGTGGTCTTTTTCAAGAAAGTGCTTAGCTACTGGTTTCTGTGTCAGGCCAACCCTAAAGGCCGTGCTGATAGCAGATCGGTGGCCATCCATCCATAGCCTAAGGGTTTGGTCAGTTTTACCTACATAGGAAAGCCCACAAGGACATGTCATTAGATAAATTATGTGTGTAGTGGTACATGTAATATGATGTCGGATCTGAAAGTGTTTCCCTGTGTGGGGGTGTAAAAAGGAGATGCCCGGCGTCATATACCGACAAGATGTGCAGCTTGGACAGGGAAAACATCCAGGTTTTAAATCTGCTAGCCATGTTTTTTTATTAATTGTATAGCAATCCACCGGGTCAGTCTTAACAAGCAAGTCACGCAGACTGGTTCCACGTTTACTTTTTTCCACGTAACTAATCATAGGGGGTTCAGAAAGAATATTAGCCAAATCACTATCTGCCCTAATTATATTCCAATGTTTCTTGACTACATCCCCTATGTCTTTAGTACCCCAATTATACTTGGTGCTGAATACCAGTCTTAGATTTTGTTTGCGAATTTCACAATTCTCCCCACATTTTTTTTTTTTGCCGTGTCTAGAGCCTGATATTTATATATCAGGGGGGAAGTTGGAGAGGGCTCATACACAGTCAGATATTTTGCCTTCTCAGTCTTAAGAGATCAAATGGGCAGCTTAAATCTGGCCGTGTATAGCTTTATTAACTTCTTACCTTTAGGAAAGGATCAAAACATCTCCTGTATCCAAAATGAAGGTATAATAGTTAAGGATGCACCAAATCCAGGATTCACTTTGGTATTCAGCCAGGATTTGGCCGTTTTCAACAGGATTCAGCCGAGCCAAATACTAAAATACTTAAAATCACATGATTTTTTCTTCATGAAAAAGAAGTACAAACCTTTTTAACTATGCCCTGTGCACTCTCTTTTCCCCTTCCCTCCCCTGATTTGCATATGTAGATTCAGATTCAGCTTGGTATTTGACCAGAACTTTCACAAATGATTCGGGGTATGGCCAAATCCAAAAATAAATTAATTGCATCCCTAATAATGGTTGCAAAGCAACAATGTGGAACGCCGTTACAGGTAGGTACATTTAACTTCCGGTCACTGAAAAAGAGTGCCGGTCTGGGGTACAAACAAACGGGGGGCAACGGGAAAAAATTCTTCCAGAGTGGAACCAAATATAGGGTAAAAATTCATCTTTATTGATCCAAATAAAACCATGTATACAAGCAGGCAGGGAGAGTAGCTTGACGCGTTTCGTGACTAATATGTCACTTCATCAGAAGCTCAAGCACCTCCCTTCAAAAGGCACATTTATAACCACCACCAATAAAAGAATAGACGCATCAATTAAAACGTCACGGTAAATGCGTGTAAGCCAAATCTTACCATACATATGATAACATGAAAAGAATTGAAGGGTATTTCGAGCAACAACCTTAATAAATCAAAAAATCAAAATAATATAATAACAGAAATAAACTATTATTACTTTAATGATTATTATTGCTTTTATTATTATTACTCATAATGGTTGGCTGGGAGTACTACATATGGAATAATTACTTTATCAAATGTAGTATCTCACCGTGTAGGTCGTGGACACATCAAAATATATTGCATTATGATACTATTTAGTAGCTCATCAGATAAATTAAGCAGGGTGTTAGGAAAAGTTTGAAGCAATAATTTTGTTTGGCCAATTTCATTTCTTATTACCATTGTACAGTATTCTAGACTGTAGGTTTAGTGATATAAAGAGCCTTAGAGGATAATATAATAAAAGCTGAAACACTTGATACTGCAACCAATCAGCAGGCAACATTTACGAGATACCTGTTGGTTGCTATAGGCAACGTTGTGCCTTTGTTACATATTGTGATAGATTCTTGAAGCTTAGGTTGTGTATTGACAGACTTTAAGACAGAAGAAGTTGTATCCTATCAAATGCCTCATATCAATACCAGCAGGCATGTTGCTTTCACAGATTATCATTTCTCTCTTCTAAAAGGTGTGAAATATTTTATTTCTTAGTGTTATTCGTCCTGTTCCACTGATTATTCTTTCTCCCTAAAGAGAAAGGCTGTTTTATTACAATCAAGGTCTTGGCTATTAAGATCTTAGATCTGGGCTAAATATTTTTCTCAGTGCCTAGATAGTTTGGAGACAATTAAACAGGTTTTTTTTTTTTCAAAGGTTGGGGAAATCATTTTATTTTGATTGTAGCAAAAACATTATGTTCTCTGAAAAACTGAACATTTTTCTTTTTATCACATTTTCGTTTGTCTTTCTACTGTTTTTTTTCTTTTTTTACAAAGTTCTCAAGATTTTTCTAGTTATATGAATTGGAACTTTGCCCCATGTGAGAAAAACTTTCCCAGGTATATTTACACTCTATAAATATGCCCCCCTTAAATGCATAGATACTTTCTTGGTAAAAGTAAATGTTAAGATATCTAATAACACTGTTACATACAAAAAATAAAAAAAAAGCTGAGCTATTTTATCTATATTCCATTCTAAAAAAAAATTCTGTTGTATCAGGAACATGCAAGGAACTGATTTGTAGAGGAAGAACTACATGTCCTTTATCGTTTTTTCTTTAGCACCCCAGCTGCTTCTCCCACTGGGATATATATATAAGGAAATATCATCGTTGATGTTCACTGGTTTGTTGTGAACATGTAAACACATTTATTAGCTCCTGCAGCAGAGTATGAATATGCACAGTAAACAGTTATTTATCCATTCATTTAAAATAATTTCTTCTATTTATGTTAAGCGTTGCATGTTTCATAGCTGTTACATCACAGTGTAAGATGGATCTTGAAGCTTCTAACAAAACTTTTTCTGTATGAGCATTCCTAGCTCTAGGGAAAATTTTTTAGCACAAAATTTAAGTGCCTTTGTTCTTTCTTTAAATTGTACCAAGAGCAATTGCACTAATTTTAATGCATTGTCTGCAATTGCGTCAGGCGCAAATCCTCATGCATTTAAAAAGTGTCAACATATTCCACAGTGTTGTACAATAAATGGGTGTAAACATTAAACATACAGGAATACATATAAAGAAATACCAACAAACAAAAGAAGAGGTAAAGAGGGCCCTACCCAAAAGAGCTTCTGATCCAAAAATATAATAGTTATTGCAATGTTGCCATGTACAAAGATGGCTGCCTGTATCCATGTCTGTGTCACAATTGCCACCATTTTAACCTAATGAGTATTCTGCTGGCTTTTACTGCTTAACTTCTGGTAAACGGTAAATGCCATCAGAATACAAATCAGGTCAATGGTGTACTAGTTATTTAAAGAGGATGAAATCCTAAAAGTGAATTGAGCTACAAAAGCTTATATAATAAACCCACAGCATCTCTATAACAGTATGCAGTAGCTCCCTATCTTGGATTAGGAGTGTCAGTGACTCTGCACATGCTCATTGTGCACTGGGCAGTTGTTAAGAAGTTAAGTTGCTGGAAACCACCAAAGAGAAAATTAGGTTTAGCTTTCATATAAGCTAATTTTACAGGGCTGATATTAAATGTTGATACTAATTGCACTGATGTATGAGCTGCCGTGTAATGAAAATCAAAATTAATTGCTTATCTGTCTAATCAGGTAACCAATAGCAGCACAGAGCATTAGCAGTGAATCAGTAGAAAAGAAGATGGGGAGTTACTGGGGCATCTTTGGAGGCACAGATCTTTATTGCTAAGAGACTATGCTTGTCTTGGACTGGTACAAAACTCAAAAACACAATTTGCAGCATTGTTCTACCCTATTTTTTTTTTTTTAAACTGTAGTTTTCCTACCTTACAGAAAAAAAAAACATTTTTATAATAATCTCACTCTCAAATAACTGAAGGGCTTACTATTCAAGAGTTATTTAAAGTGATACTGACACTAAAAATGACATTAAACGTTACCTATAGGTCAAGTTGATTGTTTTTTGCTGAGAGGTTTGTTTATCTAAGTTATTGTTAGTTGAAGTTCCTAATCCTGACTGTTTTGCCAACCTGACTGTCCCCTCTCAGCCTGTCAGTTAAAGTTTCCAATGCAAACGGACTCCTGCTGCACAAATATGGCAGCCCCCTCATACAGGAACATGGGTCATCAGACAGGTAATGGAAAAGCATCCTGCAAATACTTTATGGCAAAGTTATAAGTAGCTTTCAAAGGCAATATATGACAGATGTAAAAAAGAGTTTAATTTCTGGTGTCAGTATCTCTTTAATGTTTTGAAAAAAAACCAGCTTGATCTGTAATTATTTGCACAGTAACAAATATATAAAATCTTTTGAAATTCAGTTACACTTGTCTCTATTTACAAGAGCATCTGTAGCAAGGTTAATAACTATAGATTTTCATTTGCCTGACTCCCTACAACAAAATGATTTTAGTCTTTTTATCATGGACACCACCTTCAAATTCAGGTCTGCTGTTTGCCCTCTGTATGCAATTTTCAATCGAATATCACCTTGATTAAAAAGCAGTTGCTGAAAGCCAGCTGTACATGTAAATTAACCAACATGCATTATATCATTTTTGCCATTATAGAAAGGATTATCCTCTGCCCAGATTTATAATCAGCTGGTCCCCCCCACCCATCCCATGTAACTGCTCTACAAAATCCTTGTTAAAACACCAAAAAATAGAACAGTTTTATAATGTATTTTTTTTGGCAGAGCTTCAAGGAACCTGTGCATAATACATGTATACATTTCATTAACAGAAACATGTGCCCAATGTGAAAAGTTTTCCCTAGTGCATATTTAATACGGATTTATGCAATCCATTAGCACTTTTACGGAATATTTTTGCAAAACCGCTACAAAATTTCACTGGAAAAAAAAACCCACCTCTAGACACACCAATTTTACACAGAAAATGTCTCCATGGAAAAAGTCACAACAAAAACATGCATTTTGCTAATATTCAAAGTTTCTCACATTTTCCTGCGGCTTCAGATTCGCTAGTGCTATTTTTGTTTGACCCAATGCACAGTCCATTTAATAGAACTTCTTATCAAAATCAATATGTCAGCTTTTAAGGTAAACTATACCCCAAACAATGTAGGTTGCTATAGAAATATCTTGCATACAATAGCTCATATGTAAAACCCTGCTTCATCTAAATAAGCAATTTTCATTTAAAGTCATTGGTAATCCTAAATAGAAAATTGCCATTTTAAGTACTAAGGGCCACCCCCTGGGTTCACAGTACACACAAACAAACCAGGGGCTCACAGACATGTTAGGTCACCAATCAATAGACAGTTAGGGGCAGATTTATCAAGATTCTTCAAAATTCGACCATCAAATTGAATACTACGAAATTCGAAGTCGAATTCGTAGGATTTTTTTCGTATTCCGATCGTACTCCAATCGTACTTGGAATCATACGTTTCGAACGATTTTATCTTACGATTGTACGATTTTCCCTCAAATACAAAAAACTTAGAAATATGCACTGGAAGGTATAGGCTAACATAGCACTTTGGCAGATTTAAGTTGGCGAAGTATTGAAGTCGAAGTTTTTTTAAATAGACAGTACTTCGATTATAATAGTCGAACGATTTTACTTCGAATCAAAGGTTGAAGTCGTAGTAGCCTATTCGATGGTTGAAGTATCCAAAAATTACTTCAAATTTCGAATTTTTTAACTTCAAAAATTCCCTCTATTTCACTTCAAGCCTTGATAAATCTGCTCCTTAATGCACAAGTTCTGTTTTTTACTCACACTTCTTCCTGTTACCGTTAGAGCTGTAGTATTTCTGGTCAGATGATCTCTGAGGCAGCACACAGACCAGCACAAAATGGGGGCTCAATGTAAAATGGCAATTTTACAGTTTGGTAAGATTCTTTAATAAGCCACTTAATATGATATAAACTATCTGTTGCTTAAGTATTCATTTCGAGGTATTTTTGAGTATTTATATTTTTCCTTTAAGCAAGTTTTTAAAAATTTACTATGAAAAATTTAAACATGGAGTGCATAACAACTATCAATTCATTCATCAAAAAAAACTCTCACTGCCATATATATATAGTTGGTTCTGGTGCTTAGCCCTGAACCCTTCGCTTTTGGGAGCCCCTTTTCTGCAACACACATTCAATAAGGGCAAACAATCAAGGTCACTCACCGCTAGCAAGAGGAGACATCACACATCTAAAGTATAGCAGCAACAATTGAATGCACACTCTGGTACACCATGGATGTGGTTAAAAAGAAAAAAGCTTTATTTGACGCTACCCCTGACACATTTTGTTTCTTAAGACAAGTAATAGTATGGAGTGCACATACAATTGCTGCTGCTATGCAGTAGACATGTTGAGGATTCCTTTTCTTTTGCAATTGTTTTTCCATTCATTATTTTTCTTACATTTTGTCAAATATTACTTTTCATACTTATGAAATGACCAACAGCATTCCTGTTAATAGCTATGCCAATGCAAACAATCTTACACAGTGGGCTAAATTTTTTCAGGGGTTGTGTTCAATCTACTAGAAGATTGATGCACTATAACTTGTGAATGAGCACACAGATTTAAAGTGTTTTAAAGAAACTTAGAACAAATGAGCAGACAGAATCAGGGCTGGACAGGGCATGTGGGACACCAGGTAAAAACCTGATGGGCCCTGGCCCTCATGAGTCTGCTAACCCAGACCTGCACCCTGATCTCCCCCCCTCATGCCCAATCGCAACCGCTACTAGAGAACAGGTACATAGGCGGGGAGGGGGTCAGATTATGGATGGGGGATGCCTGGAAGGCGGGGGGGGCCCTATAACAAAAGACCTCGGATCCTCCAGTCCAAAGCTGGACATGGTCCATGGAGATGGAGATGGACTTATAGATATCCTAGGGGTAAAATGTAATCCTTAAAGGGCACCTGTAGGCAAATTTAAATACCCCAAACTAGTGCTAGGACACTAGCACCGGGAGGGAGCTAGTATTGGGGCACACACACGTGCATAATGAGTGAATGCCCCTGCATTATTCGTATTCTTATGCATTATTTGTATGCTTGTGATATCAGAAAAGCATTATGCATGCACAACGCACGACATGGCTGCATGAACTGGGAGCTCTCTTCCTAGTACAAGAGAATCTCTCCTAGAGAAGAGAATTCCAGAGGAGGGGTGTAGCCCTTGCAAAGTCTTGAATGTGAGCATGTGAGGAGGTAATGAGAGAAGAGTTGAGTAGCAGGACAGTAGAGGAGCGTAGCAATTGGTTGGTATATAAAGATTAGAGATGTAGGGTGGGGCAGAGTTATTAAGTGCTTTGAATGTCAGGGTCATTAATTTGAATTTTATTCTGAAAGGTAGCGGAAGCCAGTGTACGGATTGTCAGAGTAGCATGGTAGAGGAGGAGCATTTGCTGAGGTTTATGAGCCTTGCAGAAGTGTTCATTATGGACTGGAGAGGTGAAAGTCTCTGGAGGGGAAGGCCAATTAAAAGAGAGTTACAGTAGTCTAGATGTGATATGACGAGAGAGTGAATAAGAATTTTGGCAGCATCTTGGGTGATAAATGATTGTATTTTGGATATGTTCCTTAGGTGGAAGTGACATGATTTTATAAGTGACTGGATGAGGAGGACTGGGCAGAATCTAGGATAACCCCAAGGCACCAGGCCTGGGGAGATGGGGTGATAGTGGAATTGTTATCTATGATGGATACTTCCGCCATATTAATGGTGTTAGTTGGAGGGAAGAGAACCATTTCCGTTTTAGAGAGGTTTCATTTAAGGTAGCATTGCGACATCCAAGTAGAGATAGCGGACAGGCAGGAGGAGACCCAAGTTAGGATTCTTGAAATCAGGAGAGTAGAGATAGATCTGAGTGTCATCAGCATAGAGGTGGTAGTGGAAACCACACGAGTTGATTTATTTGCCAAGGGATGAAGTATAGAGGGAGAATAATAAGGGGCCCAGGACAGAGCCTTGAGGAACCTGAACAGAAAGAGGAAGGGGAGAAGATGCTACTGCATTGTAGGAGACACTGAAGGAACGATTAGTGAGGTAAGAAGAGAACCAGTACAAGGCCATGTCACGAAGGCCAAGTGAATGGAGGGACTGGAGAAGAAGAGGATGGTCCCAGTGTCCGCAGCGGAGAGATCAAGTAGTATTATTAGTGAGAAGTGATTGTTGGCTTTAGCTGTTAAAAGGTCATTAGGGATGTAGCGAACCGCCGTTTTGGTGTTCGCGAACGCCGTTCGCGAACACCGGCAAAAAATGCGAACGGTTCGCGAACCGTTCGCGAGCTTCGAACACCCGCAGAACACCCGCAAAATCGTTGATTCGAACGTTCGAAGGATTTTTCGTTCGATTCGAACGTTTGAAGGATTTTCATCGTTCGATCGAAGGATTTTCATTCGAATCGAACGGTCGAGGGATTTTAATCGTTCGAACGAATGGAAATCGTTCGAACGAATGGAAATCGTTCGATTTTAGCGGTCGAATGGTCGCGAACTCAAATTGCGAACGTTCCCAAACGTTCGCGAACATTAGGCGGACGCGAACGGTCGAAGTTCGCGCGAACTGTTCGCTACATCCCTAAAGGTCATTAGTTAGTCAGGTTAGAGCAGTTTCAGTGGAGTTTTGTTGCTTAAAAACAGATTGTAGGGGGTCCAGCAGGTTATTGTCAGAGAGGAATGAGGTTAGTCGACTGCAGACTAGGCACTCAAGTAGTTTAGAGATGAAAGGTAGCAGAGAGATAGGCAGGAGGTTATCAAGATTGGAGGGATCAAGAGAGGGTTTTTGTCAGAATGGGGGTGACAAAAGAATGTTTTAGTTGAGAAGGAAAGATTCCCTTTGATAACAAGAGATTAAATAGATGCATGAATGCTTTGATTAGACAGGGATTGGTATTGTGGAGAAGGAATAGGATCAAGCGGGCAGGTGGTAAGGTGAGAAAAGGCCAACAGTTTTGAGACTTCCTCATCAGTGACAGCAGTAAAGGAGCACAGGAGAGACTGGGAAGTCTGAAGGGAGCGTGATGGAAGTCTAGGGGGGTTGAGTAGTGTAACGTCATTTGTGATAGTGCCGATTTTGTTTTTGAAGTGCTCGGCAATATCGGCAGAGACGTATGGGCATGGAGGGGTGGAGAAGGGGAAAGAAGAGTGTTAAAGGTGGAGAAAAGGTGTGCTGGTTTTTAAGAAAGGGAGTTAATGAGTGAAGTAAAGTATGTTTGTTTGGCTTGGGAAAGGCTGGTGTTATGGGAGCGCAGGGCTGATTTGTAGCTTCAAAAGTCTGATTCTAAGATGGATTTGCGCCATCGACGCTCAAGTGCATGTGAGTGTCTTTGGAGCACTTTTGTATGAGCAGTATGGCAGGGTTGAAGTAGTTTGGGTCTAGCAGGTTTAGTTTTTGCAGGAGCACGCTCATTAAGGGCAGTAGGACAAGAGTCCATTCCAGAGCGTTACCATTGAGGTGAGAGGGAGAGTCAGAGCACAAAGATAAGCCTAGGGAGAATGTTAAAGAAGTTTAAAAACAGAAGGTTGTTAATGTTGTTAACAAGTATATTAAAGTCACCTAATATGATGGATGGGGTGTTAGATGAAAGAAAGTAAGGAAGCCAGGCAGCAAAGATGTCCAAAAATTGTGCGGTTGGTCCTGGAGGTCAATAGATAACAATGCAAAGTGAAACAGGAGAACAGAGCCTAATGCAGTGAGCCTCAAATGAGGAGAATGATAGGGAAGGCACAGGTGGAAGAACTTTAAAAGTACAGTGGGGAGAGAGAAGCAAACCTACCCCACCCCCAGGTCGGTTATATTTTTATTTATAAAGATGCTTATTTTACTCTGCACTAGCCCCATATTTTACATTATTATTATACACCAACACAGACCTGGCTTAATGTGGCATTTTCAGTCAGCAAAGAAATTTGGACATAAAAGAATGGTGTCAAAAAATAGCTTTTTGAAGTTAACACTTCACTTTACTCCAAAATGTTACACAGAGTTGCACACACAACAGCCTTGCAAACAGCTTGATTCATATTTGTTATTTTAAACAGTGTACTGTGGTGCGAAACGAACATTGCTTGAAATATATCAACACTATGTTTTACACCTTCTGTAAATTCTGATTTACAGATGAGAAGATAGTGTTATCCACTTTAAGAGACTGAACTATTTAATGTTCTGAAGGCTTATTTTATTTTAATGCAAACAATGGCTACTTGGATTTTTTAAAAAATGTTTTGCATATATAATTGTGCAGAATCCTTCCAAAAAAATCCATTCCATATACAGTACTATGGTACATGGTAGTTTTCACACAGCTAGGAAGTGCATGATGAATTCTAGTACAGTAACAGAGCTTGTACAGTTTTCTTAGGAATCTGCATATCACTTTGTAAAGAGAATGGCACAGGACACAGTTCCCAAATATCTAAAGACTGAAAAGTTAAATGAAAGATTTGCCGTGTCTTTTTACATTATTTTAAACAATATGTCATGCTTGAGGGATTATATTAAATTATATTAAATTTTATACATAAAACACTGGAATGCATCACTGAACTTTCAAATTATTGTGGTGAATTCTCTGCTGAGACAGCTCTGAACTTTAAAGCAATATTTTGGATGCCAGTTGTAGATAAGAGCCAATTTATAGACTAAAACTGTTCATCTTTAGCTCTGCTATAAATGCTTCAACAACTGAATATTCAGTATCTAAATGAGAATAATATGGCGTATAGTCTAGGTCACGAGGAGACCAGATGTCACCTGATAAATGATCTAGTGGATTTCACAAGTTTGTTTGTTATAGTCATCTAATGAAATCATATGTGTATGCTGAGTGCCTATGGGAAGAGAAAGAGAGGGATGTGATGTCAGGGGAAGAAGCAGTTCACCTTATCTTCTGAGCAGGTAGAAACATCCTACCCCCCCCTTTCTTTTTGCATACCTTTTGAAATGTCAAGCGTACCTCTTACTTATGTTCTCATATTATCTATATGTGGATGTTTTCCTGAATGCACTGTTTTATTGTGATTCTGGTACGGTTATACAATATAAACGTGAGAGTCTGCATGGTATTATTCATATTAAATGAATGTCAAATGCTTGATCCAGGGAATGTCAGGAAGGAATTTTTCCCTCTTGAGGCATAATTGGCACTGAGTTCAGGCTGGGTGTTTTGCCTTCCTCTAGATCGAAACAGTGGTTATATTATAATGTATTTCAAGTTTTATTTGTCACAGCAGTAGTAGGACCTTACCAGTTTACTGCACAGGTAAATTTAGAAGATGGAGAAGGGAGGTTCTCTCCTGTGACTGCACAGTGGGTTCATTGATGCAGACGCTACTACTGCTTGTTTTAGGTGACATCCTGCTGGATTTCCTATCATCGACTCACTGCAGATCAATGGCCTCCAGCAGGGCTGCTGAACTTCTTTCATGGTGGAAGATGAAACTGCAATCAAGAAGATTTGGGGGGCAGCCTCTCTGTAGGTAGAGGCACAGCAGAATACTCTGTGGTGGATATAATGACATAGTGCTGATCTCAAGTGAGGAATGACAGAGCATAGTAGTGATCTTTATGGAATTCTGGCTTTGAATATTGCCTTGGGGTGAGGCTGGGAAGGTCCTGTTTATTTTATAAATTGTGAATAAATGCTGTGGTATTTCATTAAGGTATGTAACAATTGGGTTCAGTAGGTTGGCTGAAAGCAAAGGGTCAATTGAGGAGTCCCCTTGTCAATACATATACAGTAAATGAAACAGTAAATGGGAGGAGTATCTAGAACATATTGTATAAGGTGTCAGCTACTATTGCCATAATTGATTGTGTGGTCTTATATATAGATTGTGGCGGCCTTAATCGTACAGTTCAGAAATCAAGAGAAGGGGGTAATGATTTTTAACCATGATTTTATTCAGACATTTATATTCAGTGCATGGCTTAGGCCACCGTCTTTCTTCTCTACAAAAAAGAAGCCAGGATCCGCAGAAGAGACAGAAAACCTTATTCCAGATTTTCCTTAAAGTGATACTGACACGTTCCTATAGAAATAGGAACATTTCGGTATCAGTAAATAGAAGCTGCACGTGAAATATAATCAGCTAAAAGCTCCCCAAAACCGCCCCCAGCCCAGTGAACCTTAGTAACGGCGACCCTCCGACACCATTAAATCATCTTCCTGAGTTGTTTCAGTGACGCTGGGCTGGGGGTGGCGCGATCCCTCCATAAATTGAAGTCCTGTTTTCATTTGTAATTAGCCTATCGAGGGATTGCGCTGCCCCCAACCCAGCGTGACTGAAACAACTCACGAAGATGATTTAATGGTGTCGGAGGGTCACCATTACTAAGGTTCACTGGGCTGGGGGCGGCTTTGGGGAGCTTTTAGCTGATTATATTTCATGTGCAGCTTCTATTTACGGATACCGACATGTTTCTATTTTACTTTTATATACTCCTCCATGGCCAGAGATTCAGGGAGAAAGAAAGGGTATGTCCTTACGGTAGTTAAATTGATAACATGGTTATAAGGCCTGTGCTGAGGAAGGGTCTTGCTAGCTTTTTTAGAGAAGACATCTGCAAATAGCAGGAATAGCAAGAAGGTAACCCTTCTACAGACATTGCAGCAAGAATTTGGGAAGGGTTTCACTAATCCCACAATCCCACAACCTAAAGAACTTCCATCAATAGCCAATAGTTTGACCAGTGGGACATGGGGTTGTGTGGGTATGCCATGTCTATGAACAAAATTAATATCCAAAAAGTTCCCTGCTGCCCCAGAATCTAAGAAGGCAGAACTTCTCAGAGCCTCCCAAGTAATATCACAAGTTATAGCAAATTTGTTTTTACCCAGTATGTGGGAAGATGGTGTCAACTGAGCCTTGTGGTGCTAATAAGGTCATCAACATTCTTAAGAGTAGCAACATGTGTAGATATAACATGCCAAGGGAACCCTGGAATTAACACTTTCTCAGAGCAAGTGTTATTTCCATGATTTATTTGCATCCACTAAAATAAAACAGACTACATTTGAATTGTTATTCTGTGGTCTACATACCCAACACATATACAGTACTATGACTATAAACAGTTCTTTAAAAAAGAAATAAGCTTTTTCCACTATAATACGAAATAGAAAATGTCTGTAAATCTGTCATGTAAGATACTGCTGGAGTGATTCTGATTGTCTGAAAGAAATCACACAGCATAGGTATTATGTTCTTTAAACGTTTCTGTTTTTCTTTCCGAAATATGTCTGTGATCTGGGCAAGATTAGGATTTACAAAAGAGCCATGTGGTTCAACATTCATACAGAATGCTACAACTGACTTTTTATATTTATGACATCTCAAAAACGACTTCAAGAAGTTTGATAGAAACATAAATACTCTGCACTGCTGCCTTTGTCAATCTTAGTCTTACCGTGCTATTTTCTGTTTTACTATGACAAATTGTGTAAGGAGTGAATTTTCAAATAAAGCACATTTCCATTAATCTAGTCGTCATTCCTGACATAAAAATCTGTTAAATATATAAAGATTAATGAACGTTTCCAACCTGAATTGGTAAAAAAATAGAAAGCTAATATTTCCATTTCTTCTCCACAAAAGATATTCCATGGTATATGAGTTAGAATATTGAAATGAAAGTCTCTTGTTTGCATTTCAAATTGATATTTTGTACAATAATGATCTAGGCTGATGTTTTATTTACTTTATTTACCTTTGGGTTGGGACACTAAAAAGATGTTCTTTAAGGTCCCCCTTTTTAATATAACATTTTACAGAAAATATGAAGCAAAGATTTGATACCTTGGTTTTCTACTTTAATAACCACAAGGTCAAGGCAGGAATGTAACTTTGATAGGTATAATACTCGGTAAGAAGGTAAAGAAAGCACTTTCTTTACCTTCTTACCAAGTATTTTACAGAAAATAGTTGCTTAAAAGAAATGCACTACATAGTTACATAGTTAGGTAACATAAGTTAGGTTGAAAAAAGACAAATGTTCATCAAGTTCAAATTTTTAGTTCTATATATAACCTACCTAACTGCTAGTTTATCCAGAAGAAGGTAAAAAAAAACATTTGAAGCCTTTCCAATTTGCCACAGAGGGGGAAAAATTCCTTCCTGACTCCAAAGGGGCAAATTCACAAACCTGCGGAGTTGCGCTAGCAGAGCCTTCGCCGCACAACGCCAGGCAAAGTTTGTTTTTTGCCTGGTCTGAGGTGGCAAAGGCAAGTCTGGCACAAGAGGTAACGTTCAGTAAAATGAGCAAGTTAGTGAATTAGCGTAGGTAAAATGAGTTTTACAGCACAATATTTCCATTTTATCAACAGCACTTGAATTCATGAATTTTAGCAACAATAATTTTTTTTCGGGTTCAGGCTGGCAAACTACCTTGATAAAGATAAAGCAGCCACTTGTGCATCTAATATCCCACATCATTTTTTTATGGTGTAAATTGCCTAGCTTTCTGAAACTGTAAATATTTGTCAAATTACCAAGAGCACAAGTACAATTACTTTTTGCCAAGAAAACATTCTCTAGCTTCAGGCTGTCAAACTACTATTATAAGGATAGAGGGCTTTCAAGTTTAAACTTATTCCAACTAGCACTCCAACAGGACAATAATTGAATTTAAGCAGGGTGAGTATCTCTTTTTAATTTTTTCAAACGTCAAGGCTGACTGTTCTATTCATTCTTCACCCACCTTTTCCGCCTCACCTGTTCTTCTTCTATCTCCTATTTTTCTTTCATTTCCTACCCTTCTATATTCTCCCTATTTTCTCTTAATAACTTTAGTTTTGTGTTTCGACTACTTCTAATGCAATGTACCATCCTATCGTAGTTGTGACAATTATGTACACATTGTAATGATCAATGTACAATGGTTGACTACTTATTTTGTTATAATAAAAATATAATTTGTAAAAAGATATCAAGTTAGTGGTCACAAATTAATTTGTTTTGGTAATTCATTAATATTGGCACAAAAATATAAGCTTGTCACAGTAATATAAAATTGGGATGGTGGTGCCTTTTACACCTTCTTAATACTACTCTACTCTACTTGTCTAATTCACAAATAATGCATTTCTTTGGGCTGGGTACTGGTGCAGAAGACTTTGAGCTGCAACATGGGGGAACACTGTGCATGCAATTCTGCAAGTGTTAAAAGGAGGAAATAGTTGCAAGTAACAGGAAGCCATACAAGGTATTTAAATTCAAGTTTCATAGGGAGGGCCTAAGTACAAACCAAATTACTTATAAGCTTTGAGCTGTTCCTTATAAAAATAAAAAGGTATTGTAGTTCATCAAGAGCTGGATAACTATAGACTGAAAAATCCTATATGAATAGAGGAAACTGTTAAAGCCTGCATCAATAAGGCAAACCTTAATCAAGATGTGAGCTAATCCAATGTCATTTGGATGGTAATGATCTAGTGCTAATTTTTATTTTAAAATTGTGTACTCCTTAATAACCTAAAATAAGTTCTCTAAGGTATAGGGTATTATGACATGTCAGTCAATCTGAAAAGTAGTGTCTATTGTGATATAAAACCTTTCACCTTAACTAGACAAAACAACATTTTCTGCTATTTTGTGTTTGTATTGCAATATAAAAATGCTTACGAAACAAAACACCAAGATGAATATATATAAGCAGAATTCGTGCACATGTCCCAGTCAGCCACATTTGCAGCAATAAAATAAAATTAATGTTTGAAAACACATCTAAGTGGAATTGTGCAATATTCCTGAATTGTTTTAGCAACATTTGCTGTGAAACATAAAAACGTGAGACAGAAATCGAAATGGATAAAAACTGTACAGGCTCATATTTTTAGAAATGATCATGTGACCAAAAGAAGAAGATAAAACACAATTAATATTTGCAGAGGACAATTCACATTTGCATAGCTCCATAAAAAGCAAATGTTACTCTTGTTTTCTCCAACAAATTGAAATCTCCTTAGCGTCATGCTCTTTTGTTGTTTGTCCCTTTCTGTATATCACTTTGCTTTATTGTATGATCCACGATCTTTACATTTTAGTCACAGCCAAAGAAGATAATAGCATCATTTTCATGCAAAGGCACAAGCCTGGCAGCTGAAGACGGTTAGTAATTCTTATTGCAAATAAATGCAGGGAATTAGAAGATATAATTGTTAAGCTTTTACAGCTGACATTAAGGTAGAAGAACATCTACATTCTGGGAAAGAGCAAATGTATGCACAAATGATCTGAGTATCTGTTTCAGCTTGCTTATTCCACTGAAAGATACTTTCTGTACAGCACTGATGGATTGATGCTGATATTGATTTATTTGTCAGTTTATTTATAGGCATAATATTCAGGGGGGAGTGGAATTATCCGCAGTGATAATGCTATACCCATGGCTCCACACTGGCAAAGAAGCAGAGCATTTTCTATACATGATTTCAAAATATTTTATTCCTGCCAAGGACAAGAACTGAATATCTGATGGAAGCAGTTTTGATACGAGGAGGTAAAACGATAATGTCCAAAGGAGCAATTACAAAAATTGCTCCATAAAAGGAGTAGTATAGCTTAACCAAGACAGGTGCCAAAAAAGAGAAAATAAGCCAGAAGTAAACAAGCCTAGGTTAGGTTCAATTAGAAACAGGTAAACAAATCACAAAAGGATGATATCCAAGCAAAGTATATGGCGCTTGGTGTTACAGCATTGTATCAGGATAACAAAACATGTGTAGGTGGCATTCCAACACAAAAGATGAGCATAGGTCCTAGATAAAGATGCACCAGGGCACCATTTTGCAAGGTATCATCACGAGAGAAGGTTACATATGTTCATCTCTTGAATCCTTCATACTTTTTTAGGTCTGTTTTTTATTCATCATGACGTATTTCAGATATAAGTGAATGAGGTTTTCTAGCTGGGCACTTGTATTACTATCTATTACATGTATAGCAAAGTAAATACAGGTTACCATTTTTGGTTTTACGGCCATTCAGTTAATATAATCTTTCTACACCAAATTTGATGTCCCAGAAACATGTGTTTTCAATGTGGTTGGCCTTGATTTAATATAACTAATGTCAGCAGGCCATCCGTTTGTGCCTAGAGAAGAACCTGGGTGTTGAGTGTTTGTATGTTGCTAGAATAATGTTCATGGAAGATAAATGTTATGGCACTGGATCAGGAGTCAGGACATAATAATTCTGGAGAACTTCGCATAGGTCCACTTAAGTGAACCAGAGAATGCAGCACCTTTGAATTTTCATTTGAATACGACATAGGAATTCTAGAATAATAAACTCCTAGAAATTAGGGTGCACCTCATGCTAAATCACATGAATACGATGCAGCCCATTGCAACCTTCTTCCTACAATGTAATAAATACACACAAATGGCTTTATCTTTGGTGATATGGTCACAGCTTTTATGGTTTACAACAGTCATATGATAACAGTTAAGATTTAGATATGTAAAACAATACACATTATTTAAATATCATTATGCAACACTTCACCTATTCTATCACAGCCACTTGCTTAAAGATAGTTTCCCCTACACTGTCTCCTAAGCTTTGGACACCTCTTCAAAGAACGCTGCATGAATCAAGCTTGGCCGATCCTATCTCTGTAATGTGGTCCCTCCCCCTAAGATGCACTCATATCCTGGCCTTACTTGAAAGCTGTGGTACATGTTATTTTCATAGTCATTGCGCACAAAAAGCTGCTTTTCTACCTAATGTAGCTGCATACATTTAATAAAAGAATTAGCATGTGATACACTAAAAGCAAGTCAATTGAAATAATAGACACACCGCTCTTAAGTGAATATAGGAATTAACACTTCTACTGTATATTTAAGAAAAACAATCTCAAATAAAGAAGTTATAAAAAATGTTGTTTGTGTTTTGTGCTCTCTGGACTAGAAAATCATAATTTTGGCTCTTTAAATTACCAGGAGTGTTTTTTTTTTGTGCCTTTGGTAACCTGCAGGCTGGTGCAGGTTGAGTTTCTCAACTTGTCTCATGGCAGGAGCACCCTGAGCATCAGCTTGTATCACAGGCAAACTGAATTTTCCCCTTAGCTTAGCTTTTCAACAGCTGATCACTGCACATTGAAAATGTGCATGCCACAGACACTCCTACAAAATCCAAGATGGGAGACTTTGAAGGCCTGGATCATTATTACTATAGAGATGCTGAACCTTTAGGTGGGTTCAATTTTTTCAATGTATGCAAAATGGCATTTCTAGCCATATTCATTTTTAGGGCTTAGTTCTCCTTTATGACAGTGCTCAATTACATCTGTGCCTGTACATTGTGTGCAGTTTGGCACAATTCATAAGAACAAGTTGAACTGGTGCATTAGCATTGGCTTTGAAGGAGCATGTATAGGAACATGTACAGTACCTGTTAATAGTGTTTGTATGCTCCTTGTCCCCTGCCTGAGATTTCACCTAGGCATTTTGCATCAACAAGTAATTCTGAAAGCTGTAAATCAGAGTTAATTACATAACATCTTTTTGCCAATGCATTGTAATAGGCAATGAAAAACTCGATACGCCTTTCTGACTGACATTGGCTATTGCTACCATGTTGCAGAGAGGGATATAAAGTATAAAGCATTCCTATTTGGCTTCATGTAGCTTTCTAGATAGCTTGTGCTGAATGCACATTTGTGATTTAACTTATTTAACTTATGTGCATTTAAGGATAGAACATTTAAATGTATGTCTTTTGGAAGAAAACACCTCTGCAGGTAAATATTAGAGTTGATTTAAACTAGATTGCAAATAGTGACAGAAGTTTAGATTGGTTCTTAACTTTAAATATATATGAATAATAAATAAGGGTATAATAAACCTTCGTGTGCTTTCATAAATCTAGGCAGTAGACAGAGGCATAAGGGAGTTTTCTAATCTCCTATAAAATGCTTTATTTTCCAGGCTTATTTTTATTAAAAAAAATTATTTGGTCCAAGCTTCTAACAATTTAGAACTAAAAGGGAGGCAGGTAAAAACTTTATATAGAATTGAGTTTAAAAGTTGTTTTTTTCCTGGGTTTTCTTTGCACAAACTTTGTACAAAATATCCGCTTTCATATTCCTTGTCCTCCATGCAGCATTTGTCTCCAATCTATTTGCATAGAAATGGCAGAGCATGCAGAGCTATGAATCACATGTGGTGTGCGATCCAGGAGGAAAGCCATAGATATTGTAGTCACACTGGCACATTATGTGTCAGCTAAATCCCTCAAAGAGCTTACAATGTTAGTTGAGTATGACACACAGGGGATAATAGGATCATATATTCTAGGCACGGGGAGCTGACTGAGAGGTAGCATCTAAGATGCGCCTAGAACTTTATGCTATTAAGTCAGTACGAAATAGAATGTCTGTAATCTGCAGCTGCATCACCTGTACTGTATTCATGTATATACTATATTTCAGAGTTTGAGGTCCAATTTCCTCAGTTTTTTTCTGTCTTCATAGAAAAAGTATACATTTTGTTCTAATTTATAATAAGTAACAACAAAGAAAACAAAGCGAGAGAGAGAGAGAGAGAGAGAGAGAGAGAGAGAGAGAGAGATGCAATGTCTGTTAACCAAGCAGAGAATAAGTGTAAACTCATATTACTGTGCAGGTATGAGATCCCTTATCTGGAAAGCTGTCGATGATGTACCATAGAGTCCATTATACACAAATATTTTTTTTAATGATTTTCTCTGTAAATATAAAATAGTACAGGGTATGGGACCAATTATCCAGAATACTTGGGACATGGGCTTTCTGGATGAGGTGTCTTTCCATAATTTGGATCTGCAGAAAAATCTAAAAATCATTTAAAAATTAATTAATCCAGAAGGACTGCTTTGCTGCCAATAAGGATTAATTATCTCTTAGGTAGGATCAAATGCAAGGTGTTACATATATATTATTACAGACAAAATTAAATCATTTTTAAAAATGTTAATTATTTGATTAAAATGGAGCCTCTGGGAAATGACCTTCCCAAAATTAGGAGCTTTCTGGATAACAAATCCCATACCTGTACCTTGTACTTGATAGTAACTAAGCTGCATAAATCCATATTCATGGCTAAACAATACTGGTGGGTTTATTTCACGTTTAAACGATGTATAGCAGACTTAAGACTGCAGAACTACAGAAAGATCTCGCATCCAGAAAACCCAGGCCCCAAGCATTCCAGGAAATAGGTCCTGTACCTTTAGTTGGCAGCCACTCTTTCACTAAAATCAATAAATCAAATTCAATAAATAAAATAAGTGAAAAGGTATACTGTAGTAGAGTAAAAACTTCCAGTTCTACACCTGTTTACATGGTTATGTGATCAGGGCAGCCATCGGGGGGGGACAGGCGGGAGAGTTGTAGGGGGCCCTGAGGGTAAGGGGGGCCAGGCCACACCGCACTTTCTTGATTAGCCGGGCCTCCCTGCTTTCTGAGAGCTGCTGACTTTGGGAAGGCAGGGCGGGAGCACAAGGGGAGGTATTTTCTGTCCATTACTTCCCCTTATTGGTTACTGAGTTTAAGTCGCAGTTGAGCTGCCCAGAGATTGGATAGCTGAGGTTTGAACTTCTCCTCCAGTTTATCCAATCACCATGCAGCTTTACCAGGACTTGAAATTCTGTGACCAATAAGGGAAGAAAATGATGTCACTGGAAGAAGATGCAGCCACCTGTGCTCCCCTCCTCCCTTCTGTAGTTGGCAGCTCACTGACAGCAGGTGGGCCACACTAATGAAGTAAGTGTAACATGGCAGGGCCCTCCTAAAGGAAATCTTTTGTGGTCCCTGTTGTGTGGTGGGGCCCTGGGCACCAAATTTTTTTAAACTTCTGGGGGGCAAGTTTTTTATACATGGACGTTTAAGGGTGCCCTGGCCACCAATTTTCTTATAACATGGGGGGGGGGCTGGCCACCATTTTTTTTCCCCATGCGGTGTCCAATTTTCTGATAACGTGGTGGTGGGGGCCCTGGCCACCAATATTTTTTAATGGGGGGCCCTCACCACAAATGTTTTTTTAATGGGGGCCCTGACCACCAATATTTTTTTATTAACATGTGGGAACCATAGCCATCAATGTTTTTTTTTTTTTAGTGCGTGGTGGGGGGTGGACCTGTGGGGTTGGGAGGGTGTATTTGTAGGTGGGGCTTGTGGTGGGCGCAGCCCAGGGGGCCCAGGAAATTTTTTGGTATGGGGCCCTGCGATTTCTGATGGCGGCCCTGTATGTGATTACAAAGGTGATTGCAATCACAAACTTGAACTTTATTCACA